>NW_001849541.1:222305-263116 GCF_000209065.1 Trypanosoma cruzi
ACACACACAAATGCATGCATGCACCCACACAAGAAATCAACAACAAAAACAACTAAAAATAACTCAAACAAACACATCCACGTCATCCGAATGCGTCGTCATTTTACAACGCCACGGGGAAAAAAAAAAAATAATAATGCCTTCATGTGGATACACGAAAATGCACGAGGTTTTACCATTAGAATGATGTGCACGTACGCGTATATGCATCAAGGACTTCATTCCTTTCCCAATGCCATCCCTCGATAATTTGGGTTTGCCTCCTCTTTTCGTACTTCTTTTTGCAGTTTACAAACCGTCAAACCTCATTTCTTCCTCGCTTTCTTCTTCGCGTCCTCTACTCCTTTTGCCTCTCATCCCCCCCAGGATAAACCGTATTGCATACAAGAAAATAGTTACAAAAAGAAAGAAAATGGGAAAAAAGGAAAACATACATATATTTGGGCGTACTCGAATGCGTGTAATGCGCAGATAATATATTTGTACCAACATATATATATATATATATATACTGGATCATTATGCCATCTTAAATGGAAGATCCCTCTTGCTGGTTATTTCTGATCTATGCTCTTCTGGACTCCAGTTGCGGAACCCGTTAGGTTGTTCAGTGCACGCTGAGTCATCTCCTTCGTGGCAAAGCAGGCAGCGTTAGCGGGGAAAGCGCGCAGCAATGCAGGACCGAGGCCCCGGTAAAAACCTCGGAGCCCACGCTCCTTGAAGATGCCCCGCACTGCACCTACCAGCGTTAGTTTCTCATGACTGGCCTGCACGCGGGTCTTGATGACATCCAGTGGAACCGCAAAGGACCACATGCCAATACCTCCCATTCCGCCAGCAAAGAGTGATTCCGACACGGATGGTATCTTTGGATTGCTGCAGATGAGCAGTTTTGTGTACTCATATGCGCCAAACCAGGCCATGCTTCCTGGCACATCACGAACCATTGTCATTCCTGTGCCGCGGAAGAAACCACGAAAACCCTCCCTTCGATAGATGAACGAGATAACACCGCGCAGAGAACTGTCCGTGCCGGAGTTAAGAGCTGTCTGCTGACGAATCTTAAGCAGCTCGGCGGGCCCAAGTACGAGAGACCCCAACACACCCGTGCTGCCACCGCATATCATTACATCCGTTATCTGCAGCGGCTTAGAGGCATCCAGAGCCTTCATCCAACGAATGAACTTCTCACAGCTGTCGTAGGCAACAAAGTAGAAGGCGAACACGACGCCCACGCCGGTCATGGGGGCTAGCACACCTTTGTAAAGAGCAAGAGGTCCATCCTTCTTCAAAATGCTCGCCACACAGCTGAGGGCATTCTTGTGCTTGCCTTTGGCGTCCTGCAGAAGCGTTTTGACCGTGTCAAAGGGATGGCCCACAAGCAGAAGTCCAACGCCGCCCATCCATCCGCTGATGAAGCTAGTCAGCAAATCCATTTTCTCCTCCCTTTCTCTCCTACTTTCTCTTTTCTATTTTTTGTGCTCGCTCTTGTCGGTACGCACTTCTTCCTGACACAACAGACATTTGCCATAAAGGGGAAAAAAGGAAGGAAGCAAGCAAGGAAGAAAAAAGCAAAGTTCGTGCGGCGGAGCGATGATGAGGCACGTCGCGTAACGGAGACGCCTCAACAGCGTCCCTGCAGAGGTGATGTCAAAACCCGCCACACACGAACACAAACACACGCAGTGAGGGGAGGGAGGGGGAACAAAAAAAAAAAAAAAGAAACACTACAAACAAATGAGTGGTCCAACTACTACCTCGCCCTCCTAAGAACCAAATTCCAACCACCATCACCACTACAGTTCCTTCGGCCCTCTCGCCCATTTCCGTCTATGCGAGAAGGGTTTTTTTTTTTTTAATTGTTTCCTTTTCTCCGTATGCCTCCTTCTCTGTTTCTCTTTGTCCCCTACCAAAATTACCCACTCTACAAAGAGAAGAAAAAAGTAAAATAAAACATTTTTTCTCCTCCACTCCTTTCCTTTCCGTTTCTCATTTTTATTTTTATTTGGCTCCTTCTCGTCGCACACGCAGTAAGGAGGCGAGCAAAGAAGGGCCGGCCTCGCGCCCACGCCTTTTTTTTTTTTTTCCCGCTGCTAATCCCAGATATAAATGCGCGTATTAATTTGTTTTATTTTCCCCTTTTATCCTAACAGCCTCCCCCTCGCCCTAACAAACTTCGCAACGTTTCCAAGACCGCCGCCTCTCCATCCCGTATCGCGGGTTACACGAGAGGCCATGAGAAGTAACATCGCTGCCGAGCAAGGCCCGTCAAATAACACCTCCATTCCCCTCTCATCACCCACACATATAACACACATCCTCCTCCACTCTACGAGAAGAGCATCAGGAAGGCAAGCATGAGTGCGAAGAGGCCGATAGCTTCCGTCAGGGCAAATCCAAGAATGGCGTAGTTAAACAACATCTTCGTCAGGTTTGGCTGCCGTGCACAGGCCACCAACAGGTTGCCGAAGATGGTGCCAATGCCAAGGCCGACACCCGCGAGTGCGATGGCGGCAAGTCCCGTGCCAACGTAATGCAGGCCCTGCACGGAAATGGCGACGGTCGACGCCCTACGCACCACCAGTGAGGTGGACGAGGGGACCGCAGCGGCCACGCGGCGAGCGACTGGCGGGGTAATCATCAAACGGCGCATCATCTTGTCAATAGTTCGGCTCTGAAATTGATGTTTGATTATTTCGGCGTGTTCAGCGCTGTAAACGTTGTGAAGTCCTCTTTCTTTGTTGTTGGTGTTCGCAAATAATCCCCCGCCAAAATAAAAGACGGGACAAAAAGTCCACAAAACACACACACACACAAAAAAAAAGACATGTAAGCGGCATAAAACGCCCAAAGCATAAAACACACATAAGAGGATAAACCCGCGCAAAAAAAAAAAAAAAAAGGAACGGGACTGCCATCGTCTCCAATTTTCTTCAAGTTAACTCTCCGCGCCTACAGTTATTTATCGTTTCCTCCACCGGCTTAAAAGAGGAAGAAACGTTGTCGTAGTCTTCGTCGTACGCACAAAACTTCATGCGTTTTATGAAACCAACTTTATTTTTCCTTTGAGGGGGGAAGTGGTGGTGGTGGTGGTGACGGTGGGAATGAGTGCCGCCCACGCATGTTTTCTTTTTCGGTGTTTCCATCGTTCCCAGCGGCCGCTTCCAAGATCTCTTCTCACTTCCTAATTAAAGAGAACAAATCCATGAAGTAAGCCTCTAGTTCTTTAAACCTTCCACACACAAAACTTTACACCTTAACTCACGCGTTGCGATGGCGACGTCCTCGACTGTCAAACGCGATCTCCGCCTTCTGGAACTTATTTTCACCCACATGCTCCTCACGCTTCGCCCGCACACGTTTCACACGCCCACGATCCATTTCCATTTCCCACATGGGATCCCGCACACGCTGGCAGAACTTTGGCGCATGTCGAGGCCGGGCGACAGTAATAGGTACAGATTGCTGCTTCATTTCCTCCAAAACCTCCATAACATGGCCCCCGACAATCGCCTCCCTCTTCGCCTCTTTCGCCATCGTCATCTCATCCATCGTCTGGGCTCTTGTTGTTGTCGTGGCTGTTGTGACCAATGCGGGCGGTGCCGTCCGCTGCCGAATGGCCTTTACAATACCGCAGTACCGGGAGTTTAAATGACCATTCTGCAAAGCACTGGTCTCCCTTTTACCATTGACTGGTGCTGACGAGACAACATTTTTAAGCACGCCTCCACTCATAAGCGACGGATGCTCATCTGCCTCATCAGAAGAGGAAGAAGATGCATGAGCGGAGGACATCTCCCGCTGCCCATTCAACTGTCCACGGTGTACACCTTCCTCCTTCTTTCCTTCGTCCGGACTCGGTTGCTTGGCGGCCGCCTTTTTTCTCATCATCCGTCTTACTTCCTCCTCACTCAACGGACGACCCATGTCCTCTTCAGCACCTTCTCTCACAGACCCAGGCAACATCGACGTCGTCATTCTTCCTGTTGCCGCCTCTCCCACAGGACGTCTGTCCAACGGTTGTGGCGTACGTGTTTCTTTCTTTTGCGTATACTTTGCGCCTAAAGAAGACGGTTCCACCCGAGAGTAAAATAACATGTAAGCTTGCTGCCGAAGCGCACGTTCCTCATCGCAATAAGACACGCGTTCGTCATTGCACAAAAGCCACATTCCGTTACGAGCACGCACAACACTATAGTAATGGCCATAAACGAGTAAGTTACCCTCATGAATGCAAATGGCGTTGAGTTCATATAGACACGAGCTATCCTTTTCATCACCACCCGCATTACGACGAACTGCCGCATTTGCTTTCATCGCCTTATCAGTACAAAACGGGGCCAAGTTAAGCTTCTTTGGATACTGAATGTACTTTGTGACCTTCCCTCCCATGCAGTTAAAACGTTTCATGTGAATAATAAGAACGGGTGGAAGTTTATGAAGCTGAAAACGTTTCGTTGCCTGTACAGCCACCCCACGCGGGCTGACGTAGGAATGCCTGCACAACTTTTCCTCCTGACAGAGCTTTGCCAGGCAGTGATCCAGGGTTTGCCCCACAACTTCCACACTGAGGGTGACAAAAGGATCATATGTATTCGACACCAACACATCGCTGCTGGAACCACGGCTGCTTAATTTCAAATCGGCCGCTTCTTGAATTTTTCCTGCTTTTATGAGGCGATGAATTTCCTCCTGTCGACTCCAAGCGACCACGGAGCAGAGATACCCACCAATAACACGTTGCAACGTGCTTGTCTGCTCAATACAAGAACTGACCTTTCGTGATCCAATCTGACGAAAAAGAATGGAGCGGTGACAAGCATGCAGGAGTTGAACTGCAAACTCATGTGCATCCCCCTGTCGGCCAAGCTGAAAATGAGGAAATAGACCCTTAAGGTTGGAAACAAGAAGAGCCGCGCGACGCGCTCGATTCGATGGGGTGTGAATATTCCGTATAGTTTCCCCCAACGCATATGCATAGTCGTATGGCGCACCCACCACATGTGAGCACGGAGCCTTAAAAGTACCGGCAAAATACTGCGCGAGAGCCGGTGTATAAGCTATGGCCTGAAGTACACTGTTTACAAAACATGTGTTGCCCATGTTCTCTAGTCCGCATCCAGCGGGCCCAACATGGCGCCATCGCAGATGAAGTAACTGACGCAGCTGCTCATTACGGCACAACATCTGCTCCTCCTCAATATGCAGCGGGTCATCTTCGTCAATGTCACTTCTCTCTGACTGTTCACTCTCGTTGGACGATGCCTCGTCGGCGTTATCCTTCGCCCTCCCATCGTGTGCAACCTCTCGTGTGTGGTGGGGGTTTAACACAATTGCATGTCGCGGGTAGCTAACAACGGAGGGCTTTCGATACCGCTCAAACTGAATCGGTCGAAAAATGACGTCGCGGCCGACAAATCCATTGGAACCGTTCATGAATTCCATGTTTTGTATTGTTTTCCTTTTCCTTTTTGGTTTCTTCTTTCTGTCCCTTCACCGCGCTCCCCTTCCCCCACCGCCGCCTCCGTCAAGGCGTCACCCTCTCTGCGGCTGTGAGCCACCAGCGACGGAGCGGAAAACAAGGAAGACGAGAAGAAGAAACAAAGGCGGAGTGCAGAGTTGTCACGCCCAACACCGTCAGCATAAGGCCACGCAGTCCTGAGAGGGAAAGAAGAAAATAGAAAAACAGCAACCGAGCGGAGCCACAAACTTTTTGTCATGTTGTGAATATATCTGAAGGGTAAAAATATCCAGATCCGCCATGTACGCAACACCACCAAAAACAACAAATTCCGTTTGCTTTTTTGTGGAATTAAAAAAAAATAAATAAAAAAAGAAATATCCGTTGTTGCGGCTCGCGCATGTTTCCTCATAAAAGCGTCCGTCCTCGTTTAGCGGCTCAGGTGGAGACCCATCGGCGAGGAGTATTCGCCACCAGCCGGTAGCGGCACGACTGCCGGGCACCCCTTTAGTCTCCTGCAGCCACCCACCGCCGTGCACAGTTCGCTTAATTCTTTCAGGACTGTCGTCTCCGTCGGTCGCGAGCGAAACATCCGTGACAGGAGTTGGCCCGCCTCCTCTGTGTGGTTCGCTGCCGCCGCCGATTGCGTCAAGGGCGGGACAAGTCCAGACTGAATCTGATGAGTCAACTCTTCTCTTTTCAAATTCTGCCACGCCACGGTTCCATCAAAAAGGAAAAAAAGAAGTTGGGCCTGAAACCACATGTCACTGCTACCATCGCACAAACGCCCACGACGCACTATGTGGGACATTTCCACGCTCCATGCATTCCTGACATGAATTTGCCCACAGGCTTCATAGGCCTCGTATGTATTAAAAAACATACAATTGGAGCGTCCATGACAATAAAAACACCGACAATATGTGCTCACATTGCTGTATGGGTACCGCGTATTGGCCAGAGGTGTTGCAATCCCCTTCTGTATGGTATCAATGTCAATAAGCCGCAGAGCGTAGAAACCGTCTTTTTCCCTTTTGAGTAGATATTGACTGGGGTGGTTGTCATCGTATGAAAAGAAGCCAGCAGGGTGTTCCTCGTGCATAAACTTAAAGATGCAGAGAATCTGGATGGCAATCTCCAACCGCTGCCTTAATGAAACTCGCTTACGATACGCCTTTGAACTCAAGAGCGATTTTAATGTCACATGATCGGTAAGAACAGACTGAATCTGAAAGATTCCATCGTACTTGGAGGAGTAGCAGCTAAATCTCGGGTAATGAATTAACGGGCTTCGTTTCGCCCTCCCCTGCACAAATTCATAAAAGCCTTGAAAGCTGAAGTAATGGTACGGGTGAAAAAGCTTTACAATCGCCTTTTCCTCCTGCCACAGCCCGTGAAAAACCGCCGTCTTCTCCCCATACTTAATTACTCGAGAAAGCACAATCTCATTCGGAAGGTGTTCGCATAAAAGTGGGTGTTTGAATCCCCCCGCCATGACAACATGGTGCCCACCAGAAGAAAGGTCTTCCGACGCCCCTTCTTGACGGGAATGACCGCCTTTGAAACAGTCTATGAGAATCACGAGGGGTCCAACAGGTGATCCATCTTTCCACTCATAATCAACACCCGCCGAAAGTTGACTGAACACGCAGCCCTTCTTCACTGCAGTCCTAAACAGAGTGTCCGTTAAGTTCAACCCACGCCGTGCTTCCAACTGGTGACTCATTATAAAGTACGTTGTGGTCGCCGCACCCGCCACCATCTCCACAGTCCCCTCCAACGTAGAGAAATTCGCAAATCCCCTTTTTAAAAGGTACCGCGTGCTCACCACCTGCACGTCACTAAATACACCGCCAAAATCATCGAAGATGCCACGATAAAGGTCAGATGATGTGTTTCCACACCGCTCAACATCCGCCTTCATCACTTCCTCAAAAAGGGTTTGTGACGACGGAAACATCAACCCACTTGCCTCCGCCCTCTTTCGCATGCGAATAATTTGTTGGGGAAGCTGATCCACGATACTACGGTTTGATCCCTCCAAAATATCTTTCTTCCCAATGCTCTTGGTGTTCGTTCCGTGGCAACTCCCATTCGATGGGAACAACACTGGGACCGGTGCACCTCTTCCCTGCCCGGGCGGATTATGATAGGCTTCACGTAACGCCATTGAACACGCTTTTATAGCCCATGAAGAAATTAGTGCGCAGCGCAGACCCCCTCTGCCTAATACTCGTTTCAGCAGCTCGGGCATCGTCCTTTTTTGCCGTTGCAGACTCATCTTCACAAGAAGAATAGCCTCACGATCAAATGCTTCGTCGTTTTTTCCTATTTGAACTCGTGCTGAGTTGGCCGTAGCATGTGCACCACTACCGTCACTGGAGGAAAGAGGAAATAGTGGTTGCAGGCGTACTTGCGATACTGGCAATTGTGTTTCTATGCCTTTTTCCTCCCAAAATAAAACCACAGCGGGTGGCAAAAAAGTAAAGAGGAACCAAATAAACAACACGCATGCAATGGCAAGACGTTTCCGCCTCATGCGCGGCCTCCTCCTAATGTGCATTGTGTGCACACCCGCACCTTTATTTGTGGCCGCCTCCAGATCCATGAGCCAAAAAAAAAGAAAAAAAAAAAAGAAAATAAATAACCAAAGAGTTACCTCAAAAACAGAGGCAATCAAAAAGAGTCAACGCACAAAAGCAGCGGATTATTAATGTCTCTCTATTTCCCTTTTTTCTCCAGAGAGAGGGAGAGAGAGAAAAATAAATTATCATCACAACACTTGGTCTTCCATGTCATCAGGCCTTGAGCGCTTTCCCAGTGTACTGCCAAGTATAAAAGGCGTTCTACGGGCATTATAACGGCGTATTTCCTCAGAACGCGGCGACGGCACTAGGCAAATGGATCCCTCCTTAGAGACTGTAGAAACAACAGAAAGATCAGCCGCACTCGCACCAGCATGAGGCTTCACAGAGGAAGCTGCCGATGAGGAAGTCGCGGATGCAGGCCGAGTTAAAAACAAAGTCTTCACAGGATGAGAAACAATGGGAGCACAAAAGGTGGTTTCACTCGAACAACTAGACGTATGGGCGGCCCCGCTACGCTCGTTAAATGACTTCGATGCAACTGCAACATGAAATTTCGTTCGTTGTTGTGGAGAATTTTTCGGCGTAGGGGAATTTGCCGGATGATTCGTTAACACTTCATGCAACGTTACCTGCCTTTGGATTGGTGGTGGTGATGGTGTCACCGTCACCGCAGCAACAGGAGACGATCCAGCGCCAGCTGTACCCAAAACTGGCGTTGAATGAACAACTTTACGGGCTTCGCGCTGCTGACGCAGTTTTGCAATGTCAAGAAGAGCATTCTCTGCAGGTGCCACTGCTGATGGACTTTGAAACGGTGTGTCCGGCGATGTATCCGCTCGAGGACTTTCGTCCGATGTTTTTAAGACTTCGGCATTCGAGTCACTGCCTTGCGTCAGTGGACGTGATGGACGCGAACCGGAGTGAGAGAGAAAACCCTCCAGTGTCACTTGCTTCTTCTCCGGCGAGGATGGCGTGAGAGGGACATCGGAGCGGAGGATGCGGCGTGTGTCAGCCCCCGCACTCCATCCTTCACCGCCAGCTTGGCTGTCTTCAAGGACAGCATGCGTCACGTTTAATTTCGTTTGCAGCATCGGCCAAATGACACTATCGGATGTTCCCTCCGCGAGGAGATATTTGATGACGCATGCAGATGATTGTCCCATGCGGTGAACACGGTCCTCACACTGCAGGTGGGTACTTGGATTCCAATCCAGCTCCGCAAAGACCACCATCGTGGCGCAGGTGAGATTGTGACCCACACCACAGGAGTGCATCGACAACACCGCGACATGGCAATTAGTGGACGTTCGAAAATGCGTCGTCAGCGCCTCTCGCTGGGCTGCTGGTGTCTCTCCTGTAATGTAAATGTAGTCTAGGGGCTGCTTGGGCTGAACACTTTCCACGGCCTCGCGAATAGCCTCCATCATGCATTGGTGGTGGGCAAAGATGATCACCTTCTGCCCAGATTCCACCATTTGCTCCGTCGTGCTCTTCACGTAGTCCTGCACAGCGGCTATTTTGGCCCGAGCCGTGGCAATCTTCAGGTCAAAGGCGGTCATATTTCTTGTTGCGGTCGCGCCGCCGGGTGTACATTTCGTTAAATTCCCACCGGTACCTTGAGTCATGTTCGTCGTGCCCACCGCGGCTCCTAAAGTGGGGAGCGTTGCCCCGTCCCTAAATGAATTTCGAAGCGCCAAAACACTTTTTTCAAGTGCCTTCTTTTCTTTCGGTGTAATGTACACATACAGCAGTTGACGAATCTTCGATGGCAGCTCATTCCCAAGCTCCCGCTTCGTGCGACGAATGACAAACTGCTGCAGCAAAACATGTAGTTCACTCATGTGCGAGTGGCCCAAGTAGTCCACACCAAAGCGACCCACAAATGCGTTACAGTACCTCGCAGCAAACAGAGACTTGGACGGGGTCCAGGATGGATGCATGATAGTCTGTAGTTGGGGATAGAGCTCAATGGGCCGCGATAACGTGGGTGTGCCGGATAACAATAACACACGACGAGCAACACGACATAACTTAAGAGCCGCCACCGTTCGCTTGGAGTCTACGGTTTTAATATAATGGGATTCATCAAGTATAACCACCTGGAATGTGGTTGACTGAGTATCCAGACTTTTCAGCGATGAATACGGCACAATAACGGCACTGTGAACATCCGTCACACGTACCTTGCTGTTCTGAAAAATAGCGATCCGCCCAATGGGAATGCTGCAAAAGCGCATGAGCTCCTTGGTCCAATTTTCCACTAGTGACAGGGGACACACAATGAGCACAGGCCACTCGTTACGGTAGTGGTGGGCCACTGCCAGTGCCTGAACCGTTTTGCCCAGACCCATATCATCTGCAATCATCCCGCGACCACCGCGTGCGATGATGAAATCCACGCCTTTCTTCTGAAACGGCCGCAGTTGAGAGTACACCACGTCATCCACATCAGCAGGTTGTGAGGCGTTTCCATCAATATTCCGTTCATGCTTTAGTTGAATCTCTTGTACGGCTTCCAGGCAACGAAAGAAGAAGGACGGGATCTCCTCGATATGCACTCGGACTAAAAGTTTCCTCAGTGCCACAAGCAGGTGGCTGTAGGACTCCATCGGATACAAATACGCCTTCTTCGCCACGTACCACATGGGCTGAAACTGCGCGTCCTCAAGAACGGCGATCACCGCTTCCACTTCAGGTGGTGAGACTGTGGCAGCTACATGCGGCGTCTTCTTTTCCGGATGTAGCACTGCCTCAAAGCGGACCGCGATAAATTCACCTGTGACGGCAGGGGGAGCCACCACCCTACGCCATCCGTCGGCATGCAAGGGACACAAGGCAAAAAAACGACATTTACTCATGGCGCATACGTAACTAAGATTGCCGTCCTTGCCCGCCGTGCACTTTACAGGAATTTCGCAGTAGCAATTCATTGAATGTGTGATCGGTGCCGTTTCGACAGCTGACCACCTTAATTTATATATAAAACTGCATTTAACGTACATAAAGAGAAGGATGAAGCAACATTTAAAAGAGGAAAAAAAAAAACCATAAAGAGAAACAAAATTTCCCACTCTCCCTCAGTAATGACGATGGAAATGAAGTAAATAAAGCACCATGAGGGCTCAACAGGAAATGACAACAAGAGTGTTGATAAAAGCTGAGGAGGGAGAATTGAGATGAACGGTGCGGTGTTGGTTATCCGTCCCCTTAATGTCGTTACGATTTCACCCTTCCTTCCTCACTCCATTTTCCCCATTCTTTTCATTATTTGTTTCCTCCTGTCGTTTCTTTTTCATTCATGGGCTTCCCACTCCCTTTTAACCGTATGTATGTATGCATGTATGAATAATATATTGCATCTGTGCGTGTTTTGCGTTGGGAACAGAAGTAACTCGCCATTCTTTTTTTTTCATCCTTTCATTCTCCCTGAGCATGTGCATGCGCATTTGTGTGTAAGATGCGGACGCACACGGTACTCACATTCACCTTCGCTTTGTTCTTTGCGTTGGACGCGCATTGTTATGCAAAGTCTGCCTTTTTCTCATCGGTGCCGTCCCTGCGGACGCCCCTTCTCTGCTGCGCATTTCCTTCAGGATTTCTTCCACTCCATCCAGCACGTCTTTTGTCGTCACGTGGTTCGCAAGCAATCCGTCACGAATGAGCTCAAGCTGCTGCTGCACCTGCTGGGCGTGAAGTGGCGAGACAAGAGAGAGTGGCGAGAGTTTCCGCAGCAACGTAAGCACCTCCATAAAGAGCGGCTCACCGTACATGTACACACACTCACCGTACTCGCGTATCAGCTGAAACGCAAAGCCAAAAAGCCAGGACAACACATGACCTTTTTCCATTGCCTGCTTTGCCACAGCGGAGGAAGTAGTGCAGGCAAAATGAATACATTGCAGGAACTCCAGGCGGATTTCTGCGGAAGCAGCCACCATGGAGACAATTACCATCATCGCCTGCAGAGACTCCGATCCAAGGAGTGCCATCATATCCCCATTTGTCTGACACCCAAACTGAATCAAACGAAGAATGAAGTTTAAATGAGTGGGCGCTTCCGATTGCAGTTCCCGTGCTACCTCCGCAAAAGCAGCGGCAACATGTCCGCTTGTCCTGTTCTGAGTTTTTTCCTGACGTTTAATCATCAGAGGCGTTGTGATGCACGCGAGGGGGAACGACGTCAAGAAGTGATGAAGTGGAACTGGATTTGAAAAGGCCTCTTGTGTCTCAAGCAAAAATCGCATAATATCGTTGTGCAATGGATAATCCGCATTGGAGAGGGGATGGAGCACCATCACTAAAAAGGCAGAGATGGGGGCAGGGAGTCGTGGACAGTTCCATGTGAATTCCCCTTCTTTTCCTTGCGGATATTTGGCCCGCCCCTTCTTGCTGGCCAGCTGTGTCAGTTTTAATCGAGCAAAACCAACAACAATGCGTGTGGGGCCACTTGGTGTCCATACGGCAGACAATGCCGCCGCGCCCAAGCGTCTGAGCTGCGGGTCCGTAAAGGACAATGACCGCAAAAGAAATGGAATGCATTTAGTTCCAATGTTTGTTCGCGGGAGTTGTTCTACTGGCAAGGAGAGCACGGTGTGGAGAAGCGGCAGTAAATAACGTGGATCCATGACAGTTGTCGCGGTGAGTTCATCAAACGACGCCAACATGATGTCATCCTGCACCGAGAATTCTGGAAAGAGGCTTCGAAGAACCTCCCAACCCGCGTCCACTTTTGCATTCACCAAGATTGTGTTGTGTAGACGTGCAGGGCACTGCAACGCCGCCGTAACCACTTCCTCGTCTGTCCACATGTCCACAAGAAGAGACAACATATCAACCTCGGGTGCAACATGAGGAGTTTTTTGGTGATCCATGATGAGAAACCGTTGGTCCAGCATTTGCTGCGGCACCAGAATGCCACTAAAAACACGTAAACTTGTCGCCGTTTGCAATTCAACCAACGATCTGTCGTGATCCTCCTTCTCCGCATCATCTTCGCCTTCCATGGCAAGCCGCATTTCCCCCGTATTGTCACCATAAGGATGTGTCACAGCACCCCGCTGTGCCTGTTGCAGGTAACAAAGAGTAAGCAGTGTGGTGTACCGTATGCGATCCATCGTCGAAACCGTTCCCGAGTATGTGCGCAAGAGAAGTCGTGAAATGGCCTCAAAGGTTTCACTCTCCAGGTGAACTTGCAATGCGGACCCAATAACTGCACGCTTAGCATGCCCATGCAGCAGCAACCGCGTGGCTGCCAGAAGAAGGAGAAAAAATCCCGCAATTTTACCTTCTTGAAGGGAACGATCGAGTAAAACACGCGTGACATCTGTTGCATCATTCGCAATGTTTTTCAAGAGGTACTGGCTACAGTCAAGAACACTGCAATAAGCCTCGTTCGCACTTTCCGGTTCGCTGATAATTTCTCCGCTGAGTTCATGGAGGCATCGTAAGAAAAGTCCCGCCAATTCCCACCCCAGCGAGGCGGATAGGCACCAAACGGACGGAGGGGACATTTTGTCTTCGCCAAAGTGCCGTCGCAGTGCATGAACGTCACCGGTGCGGGCGATGGTAAGCAGCATCATTTCCTCCTCTTCGACATCTGTCGCTGGCATCGGCGACCGCAGTGTTCGGCAGAATTCGAGAAGTTGATCGTGAATAGGCCGCAGGGAGCAATGATCCTTTTCGGCCTGCAGCATCGTCAGTGCGATGCGCCGCTTGCCGGACTCATCGTTGCGTGCGTTCTTGAAGACAATTGGTAGTGTTTCCCTCATGCGTTCGCCGCGATCCGACCACTCACACGCGACCCGCTCCGTGACTTTTTTAAACGCCGCTACGTGCTCCTGCAGGTCGACTGTCCAGAAATCATTCCCACCGCCTGTGGCAGCGCCCGTCGGCTCCCTATCATCCCTCTTGTTGTTACATTCATGCCATGACCTCTTATTCTCCTTCTGCTGCTGCTGCTGCTGCCTTCCATCATTTCCCCTCCGCACCACCACAGTGCCTTCGCTGTTGCTTTTGTTATTGGTGTTATCCTTCATTCCCACAGCACTGCCGCCATTCGACGCGGATTTCACCTCGGCTTTGGCCACAAAGGTCCGGGCGGCGCAAACGATGATGCCAGCATCTCCCAGCATCAGCTCGTGCGCAATGCGATCCGCGGCCTTTGACAGGCTTCGCTGCAGCAAATAATTAATGAGATGCACAAAGCACGGAATCGTTGACTCGTCCATCGCCGCAAGCCACAAGAACGCCTCCTCCAATTCGCACACAAAACTCACAGTCACACCGTGCACAGTCCACTGCATCAATCGCGCTACCCACGCCCATGCCAATTGACCCTCCTCATCACACGGACTGCGGTGCTTTACAGCCCACAGCATTACACTCAACAAGAGAGGCCACTCCAACACCCCCTTTTTTGCACCACTCATTGTGACGTGGTGCAGCTTTGTCATCGAGACGCCATGCGAAAGTGCGGATACGAGGAGCGAACAGAGAGCGGACACGCTTACTGCTGGCCAAGTTGTGACCGCACCTTCACCACGACGCAAGGCATCCTCAATAGGATTGGCACACGCACAAAACGTTGGAAGAAATGACGGAACCGCACTCAGCCATGAGATGCGCAGCTGAAACACTTCCCCGTATAATTCCATAAGAAGGAACATACGTTGGGACAAAAAGAAAGCCTTCTCCTCAGGTCCCCGCGTGGTGTTTCCATTTGCGTTGGACGAGGAAATCATCATGGGATGAAGCTGTTGCGTCATTCGATGCCAAAACTCTTCCCGACGAGGAATAGCCTTCAGCAAGGCAGATTGCAATTTGGCATCAAATGTTTCCCACTCTTGACGGTTACCTTTATTCTTTTCATCGTTCGATTGAACATCCTGCAGCTTCGCCACGAGGCGTTGAATGGCTTTGGCCCTTGTAAGGATGGCGCATGTTAACTGAATGGAAAACAAGAGCAATAACAAGTCACTGGACCCATTGATGAGACGATGCACGTACTCCGCCACCCATGAGGGGCATATTTCATCAGCCACATGTTCTGAACTCATTGAGAAGAACCTCGTCGCACTCGCCTCCACTTGCACTAGCCTTGCTTTGCCAGCAGCCAAATGGTACGGAATCGGCGTGAGCATGGCGCGAGTCATGAGATTCAACGTAGCCACCGTGGCGGTGGTGGAGGAAATACGGCTCGTGCCGCCCTCTTCTCCAAGATGACTGGAGACACGCGTGAAAAAGGGTCGGATCAAGTCCGGTGCCTGGTGCAGTATAAATATTACCAGGCGTGCCGATGCCGGAGAGCTCTTTGGCCGCAACTGACGCAGGATGAAAAAAAGCAGGTAGTTCGGCATCCCCCTGTCCTCTGCCTCAAGGCGCATCACTTGATAGTCGCACGGGGATTCCAGCAGCTCCACCACAATTCGGCATAAAATGCCGTACGCGTATTCCGACACCAGCGCATGATCAAGAGCCTTCACAAGCAGACGGATGATGTTCTTCTGCGCCAGAAGAACCGATCGCTTTCGCGTCGCCGGAATATTTCCCTCCACAAAATGTTCACCAAATACACGAAGGGCCGCACGAGCGATGTCGAGGCCCTTTTCAGTGCCCTCCTGCAACAGCTCCGCGGCATCCTCCAGAAGGTGGGTGAGGTACCCGTGCGCGCAGACCACAATCTCCACGGTGTTCGCGTGCGGGGAGGCAACAAGGCTTATAAGAAACTGCGCCCGTGCCACTCTAACGCGTCGCAGCGAATACGGCAGCTGAAGAGAGAAGCACGAAAGGTGAAGCGGCACCGTGTTCCCAAACCGGGAGAGAACCAACTTGGGGAGGCTGCCTGCAACAACCACAAGAAATTGCAGTGCAGCCATCGTCACAGGCAGCATCGCATCGGAGAGAGACGCAAGTCCTTTTCGCAGCACCCAGAACGACTTGCCACGACACATCTCTCGCAAGGCACCTGAACGCGCACCCGCGTTATCAGACGATTCCACCAGCTGTGTCACCGTCTGTAGCGCCAGAGCACATAACTCCCGTTTCTGCATCAATTCCTGAAGCGCCAAGAGCCCCTGCGGATGAAGCAGGAAGGCGGATGCAAATGTCCCGTCGGTCTTCGCGTGATGGCGAATCTTCTCGAGACCCTCCGTGACAGTGGCCGCATACTTGGAAAGCAAGTAGCCCACTAATGGCTCGACTAACGCCATGCCTCAGCAGCACTCACACAGTTCCCCCTTTAAACACCCACACCAACAAGCTGCCAAATTCAAAGCTACGTATTTATTCTTCAAATCAACATACGCAACATTTAGAAGCAAAAGTAAAAAGTACAAACGAATCCTCAAAAAGCGCATAAGGAATTTAGAATGTAGAAAACAAACATAATAATAAATAAAAAAATGAGTCTCTGACAAATAAGTGTGAAGAAAACAGCAAAGATGCTTCACAACGGTAAGCAGTAAAACAATATAAGATGTCATGCGCCACCCATCGCTAGGCCTCATCCGCTTTCGGCATGAGGTCGTCCACGGTCCGTGCTTTATCAAACATTAAGTCATATACCTGCATGCCTTTCATGTTCGTAAATTTGCTAAGCGATTCTTTTACACAATCCTTCTCCAGGTGCTCCTTCCGAAGCACGTCGAGTAAAAAGAGCTTCTTTGGCGGTGTTGGGTGCTCCCCCGGGAGTAGAAGACTGGTAGAAAGCACAAGCTTCTCGGGAAGGTTCGGATACATCATGTACCAGCCATTCAAGCACATGTAGTAGATGAGGTACTTCTTCCACGAGGAATTGTATTTCCACGAGTTGCTTACAGGAGTCAGTGCCCCTTCCGGTCGCTTTACGGTTGGGTCCCTGTTCTTGTCCTTCTCAAAGAGCTCCCGGAACCTTCGCCAGGGCCCGGGGAGATACACTGCTCCCCAGCTGCAGGGTTGTTGGAGGAGAAACGGGGCGTAGTCATTCTTCACATGGACGCGCCTTCTCGACAGCTCGTCAAATATGGGCCGAAACAGACCAAAGCCAATGAAGCGGGACTCAGTTTCTATGGCACCCTGGGCGCCGACTGGTGCGTAGTGGGCAAGTGCATCGTATACCCAGGAGAACCAGTACGGTGAAACCACCACATCGTCCTCAAAGAACGCGGCCACCTCGCGGTCACTCGTTGGCTGCCACGCCTCCATGATCGAAATTCGGAGGCCAACGTTTGTCAGCCGCTGGTGTATTTTGTACTGACCGTAAGGCCACTTGAAAGTCCTGAGAAACTGCAGAATGCCGGATTGCTTCTGCTGCATCTGGAGGCTTTCATGTTTTCTGAAATCCACAAACACCTCCAAGGTGAGAGAGCCAACAGGTGCCTTGGAGTAGTCTGATTCCAACAAGGAATACAGCGTCTTCCTGAGTCCATCTGGTCGTGCGTATGCAAAGACAAAGATACGGTACTCATGGCTCGAAGGGCCGCTGACGGTGTTTGCAGCAGTAGTGTTATCCCGTACCGCCAAGTTTCCCATGCATGGTGTACTATTACGCATAACCAGAAGTCCAAACAATATCTGGAATGTGAGGAAACAAATGATGACAAACAAATATTCCACTGCCTTTTTGCGCCATATGAAGCGTCCGTGCATGTCACGACGGCGCATGGGCACTATATATATATATGTTTTTTTTTTTGTTATTATTATTATTATGATTATTATTATTATAAACAGTTATTCCATTGATAACTAGATACTCTGCTGGGGGAGAAAAAAAAATTAAATCGGTGTTGAAATTGCCTTTACATTTTGATACATTTGAGTACATGGCGCGGCAGCAAAAAGAAGATAAGCATAAGTATGATTATACGTGTAATATTATATTACAAATATGTTTATTTATTTAACAACAACCACACCTAAGAATTTGTAAAAGTCTGCGGTTACACTCCCTTCTGCAAATGTTGTGCTACGGGTTTGACGTCACGAATGGCGACAATAGCGCGATTTTTTGGCGTGACGCAACGAGGAACGTACGAGACGGTGAGGGCATGATACCCCAACTGTCGAAGCCAAAGTACACGTCCGTGGTTGATGACCGCCTCTGCCATGAAGGCAATGTCATCCATGCATGGCAAAAAATGTTGCAACTTTTTCATCTTTTGATGCCCCATTTTCACCGGGTCGCTGCAGCATTTCACTGGACGCGTAGAGGCGGTAAATTGCTGGTAGCTCGATCGATTCCAATCTGTGAGCCGCGTCCAACGATTCCAGGCCATCTCCGTCTTCACACCGGCTGCGCTGTGGAGGTATACGGGGTTGCAGTACTCCACAAAATTGCCCTTGTTGAAGCAACAGGGAACAAGCACCATGATGCGAGGCAGCCTATCAACAAACTGCAGGTGGTGTATGCATGTGTCGATAGCAGTCCCGCACAGATGCTTCGCAATCATAGTACAACGATTAAAATTTAGCGGGGTAGATTTCCAGTTGACATCAGTGAGGCGCTGACGAATGCGGCACAGTGGATGTTGACGCGGAACACGTGGCCGGCGCCTCGACGGTTCCACCCAGTGCGGAAAGTCGCCATTGTCAATGGCATGTTTTGGGGTGAAGGGATCCACAACGATTGACTCACAGCGAAATATTTCCGCTAATTGGGCTGCGAGAAACCCATTGCCACCGCCAACATCCATGATCGTCTGAATTTCCTCCTTTTCGTCACCCATCCAAGAAAAAAGCGACGCCAGCAGTTCACCGATGCCAATCTCCTGCGGCAAATTCTCCAACTCGTGAAGCGGGGAGCGGTCCGGCAGCATCAGCGTGTAGTCGTCAATAAGTTGAGACCACCGCCCGGCCCCCACCTGTTCCACGTCCTCTTCTCTCCTGATTTGCTCTTCGCGGCCAAACGCACAGGCGTCTTTAATGGCGCCACCAAACACGTTGTGGGCCGTCATTCCAGCCTCGAATCGCCGGGGAAATGATCGATTGCACTCCGCAGCGCGCGCACGCGCCAACTCGCGCACGTACGTCTCCTGCAGGGAAGAAGACCACATCTCTGCCACATGTGAAGTCTGTGGCGCCTCCAAAACATCGGAAAAGGTTTCCGACAGCAAGCGGAGCAAATTCCCCTCACAAAGGCCTGCAAGGGCTTGCAAATGACTACAAGCGAGTGGGCCCTCATGCGACAGAGACGGTGGAACACCCACCAGCGCCGACGCCAACTCCTTGCGTCGCACGTCCAGTGGCGAGGAGGAAGCCGCATGGAGAGCATCGACCAGCAGCGGCGTGACAAACTGGAGGGCAGCACGCGTGCCGTGGTATTGCTTCCTCCGGCACCTCACTGAGGTATGCGAGCAGACACGGAGACTGCACTGCATTCCTAACAATTTTTTCCGTGTCGAAGGAAAAAATAAAGCATCACCCCAGCACACAACTCCCCACCAAAGCTGTCTTTCACACACAAACAAACGTGTCACGGAATGCTCCAACAACAACAACAACAACAAAAAGCAAAAACAGAAACGCGCACAACACATCCATCAGAGAGTGTGAGAAGAAAAAACCCCGAGCATTTGGCGTTTGAAGAGCTCCCCCTTCAAAAGTCCAACAACAAGAAAAAGAAAAACACAAGTACAAAGAAACAAACAGATATAAAGATATATATATATATATATATCTAGATAAATAGGTAGATATAGGTCTCAAGAAATAAAGAAGTGGGGATAAAAATCGCAATTCGCGTCCCATGAAAACAGCGCCCCCCCAAAAGCACAAGTTTTATTTGTTCCTGCCCGCGACCATGTCGAAATGTGACGGCCTAAAAAACTGGCAATACCATCGTAACCCAGTGAGGCGGCACAATGAAGCAGTACAAATCAGAAGCCATGCTCCGAGGGAATTGCACTGGAACTTCCGGACACGTCGATCGCGTTGCCCTCTGCTTCCTTCAACAGCAGCAATAGCCGCTCTCGCCTCATGAGCAACTCTCGCCGAAACGCTTCTTGATCAGCCACGGAAACAGCAGAAAGAAACTTACCGCTTATTGTGTTAACTTCATGGCCAATTTTATCTATGGTTTTGAGAAGCAAAGCTTGAGAGTTTTTCGATGTTACTCCTCGGCGCCACGAGCTTGATGCCGTTGTTGTCGCTGTTGCTGCAGCACCGGCCGTTGCATTTTCCTTTCGTGGCACCTTTGCTGGCGGGGCGTACAGCGAGCTGTGGTCATCATGAGCCCTCTCCCCCTCGTGAATGGCCTCGAGTGGCACATCTGCCACACCGTCAAAGAAGTCCTCACGCCGCTTTAGTACACCAGAGGCGGCGACGCTTGAGACCAGCACATCCTCCAGTGCTTCCAACATCTCTGCGTCTGCCCGCTGGGTAGGGATACAGAGTTCCTCCCTCAAGTCTTCTAAGATACGTGTCTGCTGCTTCGTCAACCGTCCGCCACTTCGCATGCAAATCACGCGGCATACGCTGCGGTAACAGAGAAGCTCCTCCTCACGCGCACCCTTGTAAAGCTCAAAGGAAGGGATCGGTTGCAGCTTCAATAGTGAGCGTTTTGCGGCCTCTGCGCTCGTGTAGATGGCGTCTGCACCGGTCCCTGGGGCGCGCATAGATGGGTGCCACTGGGGCATGTGTATTTCACTAAAAGCGGAGAATGTAAACAGCAAAAGCAGTACAGAATAATAATAATAATAATAATAATAATAATAACGCGGAGAAGTGAACAACAATAAGGCCTTTCCCCACCCTCTTTCTCCCTCTCTCTTTCTTTGTTTCTCTCTTAATAAATAAATAAATAAATGAGAAAAATCATGGAAATAAAGGGAATTCCACAGATGCCCCTCTCTTCTCAACTCGACCCGCTCACGCATCAATTATTTACCCCAACGAAACAGCACCGATAAAAATGTTTCTGGCTCTAACGGAGAATTATCGTTATGTGTGACCAGAAAAGAACGGCACACGCAGATGCACGAAAGGCTTTTATGGAAGGGGTGCCGTTGCCGTGATGGTTCCATCAAGAAGATCGCACAACCATGAATCCATCGCCGCGTTGGGGGGCTTTACTGTTGCCTTCATCTTTCCTTGTCTTATGGCGACAACCGTTGGTTCCTTGGCTTCTGTTGATGAGCCTTCGCCCTTGGAGGTTTCTTCTCCCTGCGATCTTTGCTCGGAAAGCCACGAGTCCCAACGTGGGTCTGTTGGCGACACAAGGCGTACTGTGAATCGTGAGTCTTCCGTAATGGGAGGAAGGGCCGGCATCTCCTCTTTGCCATTTTGGAAAAAGAGAAGAAGAAATCCCTTCGCATCCTTTGCCGCCTCCAAGTCTGCCGCAGTGAAGGGAGAAACTTCCTTCTTATTTGCCCTGCTATTGGTTGCATTACCGTCTCTGTTTCCACCGTTATTGGCGGTTGCACTGCTCGTGGTGAAAGCCGTGGCTCCTCCGTTGCGGTTGGTACTATTGCTGTTGCTGCTGTTGCTGTTGTTGTTGTTGTTGTTGCCCAAAAGATTGAACCGGTTGAGAAGTTTGTGCATAATGAACATCATCAAAAACGGATAGGAGTTGGAAAAAAATGGGTAAATAAGGCTGAAGATCCATCGGGAATTGATGTAAAAGTACTGCATATACGACAAATGAAACGGCTGGGATGTCATCAGAAGCGACAAGGGTGTTTTGAGGCGAAGTGGGGTACTCTCTTGTTCTTCTGATAACAGGTTCGAGAGCGCCCTCGCAATTTGGCTCGGCTCAGGTTCAGGGAGAAGAAAATGAAGATTGTACTCATCGCCATCCACAATGGCTACAAGCGTGTCGGGTGTCGGTGTTGCTAGGGCCTCCCGCAGTCCAGCCTCACTATCCAGGCACAAATACCCCACCGAAAACGGTTTGTAATTTCCCTGTAGGGCGTTCTTCCAAGTTTCACTTGGCGGCTTCACGCAGCTCTCACGCAACCACAACAGACAATGCCGTCGACACAGTTCGTAGAGAGACGTTCCCGTCACATATTTCATGTTTGCCATTCCTGGGTGCCGTGGGGGCAATGCATCGCTCAAAAAAGAGTCAGCTTTGCGATAGGAGAGAGTGGCACTGACGCCAACGTTGATTCTGCTGCAGTTCATTACGACTTTTGACTCTCCAATTGATTTGGATGTCATGTCAGTAACGCGGGTAAGCTGCTGCAAGGATACCACAATGAATTCCGGCTTCGGTATCACTTCACCGTCACGACCACGCATCTCCACCGTCTGCTCGCAGTGGTTCTCCACAAAACCAATAAGTGCTTCCCGCGACACGGAGCGAACTACGGCCACACCCTCATATTTATACGACAGGGTGAGAGCAATGGACTCCACGGTCAGCGGCGGCAAAAGAACGCGAACGGCATCCGCACTACCACGTTCCTCTTGCAGCCACTCCAGGATATACTGTGTATTATTATTCTCCACCTTCAGAGAATTTATTTCAATGTATTTATCGTAAAAGAAACTCATGACAAAGTCCAAGAGCGATGTGAAGGCGTTACGCCCACTCCGCGAGCTCACCACAGTTTTTAGATGGGGCATTGCCCATTTCTTCCCATCAATAATGGCGTATATCCCAATCTCGCCTTTGTATGAGATGCCAAGTGCATCTAGCAGCTGTGGGCCTTCCGTGGAGTAGGCGTCAATGCGGAACATCTCCACGACGACACCTTCAACAAGACTCGACTGCGTCAAGCCCTCCCAGGTGGAGGCAAACCAGCGGCAGGATTTGCAGCTGTCATCGTACACCTGCAGGAGAAAAAGTCGATTTCCACGGAAGTTTAGTATCCGCTGCAACACCGATAGCGATTCCAGCTGGTGAGTCTTGGAGAGAATGGGCGACTGCTGATGAAAGTATTCAAATATTTCCTGCGCCGTAAATGACGCGGAGTCGAAGGCCTCTCCGGGGATTTTTCCAAAAGCGTCATAGTCCTGTCGCTGAATGTCGTCAGACAACACCTTGTACGCCTGCAGCACCTTCACCATGTACTCCTTTGCTGCCTCCTTTGCCTCGTGCGTCTCCTGCATGTCCGGGTGATGCTCGCGAGTGATCTTACGAAAGGCCTTTTTGATTTCGTCCTTTGTCGCTCCCCGACCAACACCAAGGCGCGCGTACAAGTCATCGTTATTGGAGTAGGCAAACAGACGAGCTTCTGCCGGGGTTGAAAGAAAAAAAAGCACCAACAACGCCACCAGGAGCAGCAGCAGACGCGTTGTTAAAAAATTTTGGAGTCGGTTCATTTCCCTTTTTTTTTTTTTACTTGTTTCTGTGAGGGGGACGCTCCTAACTTCAATGTCTTCTGCGATGCGTACGTGTCGTGGTGCTACACACACTGTGATGTACACTCATGGCGGTGACGCGCAAAAACCACAAAACGAGAAAAGAAAAAAGAAAAACAAATAAACCACAAAAACAACGAAAAAGGAAGACAATCAACGCCATCGCTTACATGGACACACGCACAGAAAGTGGGAGAAATCGTAAAAAAGAAAAAAAAAACAAAAAAGAAAAATAAAAAACAAAAACAAAAAACGAGAAGGCAGACATCTTGGCTGGGCGACGGCTGTGGCCGTGCCAGTGTGTGTCTGTACATGGCACCGTCTGTCGTCCTGGTGCGTGTGAGGATCGCGTGGCAGGACCACTGTGAAAAGGCACAAGCCCAACCAGAACAAATGCATGGACGAGACCAAAAATAGAGGGGGATAATTAATAGGGCCAGAAAACAAAACAAAACAAAAAAACAAAGTGGGTTCACTCGACTGCAAAGGTGAGCAGCTCTTTTTCTGTCTCTTGCCTCCACTGGAGGTGGATCCCCATTTCACGATCCACCTTCTGCTGGAGGCCGGCAAGTGAATCGGCTGCGCGCTGCAACAATTCCGCGTCCAGTCCCGTTGATGCCATCAAAGAACTCAACGCAACGCTCTCCCGCTGCGCCTCCTCCTTCTCCTCGTTCCTTTGGCACTGCAGGAGTTGCTCGAGAAGGTCGTTTATTGCGGAGGCTCGAGTGGAATCTTCCTTCTCCACCGCCTCGTTGTTTTCGTCCTTCCCGTTGCCCTGTCCTGCCGCCCCCGCCCCCATCCCATGGGAGGCATGATTCACAATGGCGAGTGCACACCGATCCATCTCGTCACACTCCTGCCGCACCGCACCTTCGAACTTCTCACAGACCTCGTGGAGAGCGACCAGTCGCGTTTCTTGTGTTCTCTGCTCACCCGTGGCGGAGGTTAGGTGGCACAGGGCTTCCGCTCTTTGCTGCTCCTCAACCAGAAGCGTGGTGTAAAGTTGCATCGCTTGAGTGTGAAGAGTCGTCCACTGCGCCTCCATCTCCGCCGTTTTGGCCTCCAGCTCGACCTCTTGCCTCGCCATATCGGTCTCCTTGCTCTCCACTGCGGAGCGGCATGTGGCCTCGCACTGCATGTGCACAGTTGACGTTTGTAATGCCTTTTGCCAGGAGGAAAACAAATTTTCATGCATTTCCCTTTCTCTCTGTATTGTGATAGAATCCTGTTGCAGGTTGGACTGAGCATCTTCAATCTGTGCATCCAAGACAACAACGCGATCTGATATGAGCTTTACCAACATGAGCTGCTCTTCCAATTCTTTGGAAAGGTCACATGATGCCGCGACAACTTCTCGCAAGGAGAGTCTTAAGCGATGAACGGATATCCAGCGTGACCGCGCCATCTCCACTCGCTCGCTTGGAACAACAGCGCAGCAAAGACCCACATTTTCACCTTCGCCCTCAATGGTCTTTCCCACACCGACAAGATTGTCAATCTCACGCATGCAGGCATCCGCATAAATGTCACAATCCTCATCCAAACTATCGTAGCCGTAGACAAGTGTGGGTGGCGGTAGTAGTTCGCGAATAGCGCCCAAGGCATCATGAGAGAGCAGCTGCTCACACACATGTAGTGCCGTCGCACACTCGTGTTGCTGCTTCCACACCCCACGAGACCACTCCAGCAAAATATCTGCAAAGCCGGAAGGAGTTGTCTGATGTGTCTCAATGTGTTTGATATGCTCCTCCAGAACAGATTGACGCCTTCGAAGATCATTCGTTGCCGTCCGCCACTCATTCGGTGCCCGTCCATGAGTCCGTTCATGGCACCGTTCCAGAAGATGCACAACGTTACCACCCTTTGCTGTGTACTGCGTTACGAACTGATGGAGTGTCATAGCAATCTTCTCAGAGGAACGCCGTACGCCAGAGAAAACACCCTGATCCTCCTTCATTTGGGCGAGCATTGTGTGGACCCCTCGCAGCTGCTCCTCACGTTCCTTCACGCGGCGCTCCTCCGCTTCAATCCTCGCCTCCAGAATTGCCTTCTGCTCCTGCAGACTGTTGATGGTCGACTGCACCTGGCAGTTAAGCTTCTCCACTACTTCCGCCTCAGTGGTCAGTGCAGACACCATTGTGAGGTCCTTTGTGCGCTGCTTGAACATCGACATCGCGGCGTGGCGCATCGCGGCAAAGTTTTCCTCCACCGTCACCTCCGCCTTGCTGGCGGCAGTCACAGAAACGGCGGTGCGCTGCTTCGGCTGTTGTTGTTCCGACATGGAGGATGACGCCCGCAAAGTGCTGTGCCTCTCCGTCAAAAGACCACACACACAAGAAAAAAAAAGGGAAAATACAAAGCAACAGCAATAAACACTAAGAAAGAAAGGCAAAACAACAACAATTCATAATATATATATATATCAATCCATTGCACTGCAGTGTGCATGGGGGGACGGCTTGCTGTTGCAACTGGACGTGCAGTCACGAATTACATTTTAACGCCGTCATTCCATTTCTGTCATTTGGGGACCTTTTTACCTCTTTGTTTATTCTGTTTTTTTTTTTTCTTTTTCATGGCATAAGTGACGCATCAGAGTGCATCCCGACCATCGCCTCTTCATTATTCCTGCCGCCGCCGCTTCTTTCTTTCCCCAGCGACCACTTGCTTCTCCAGCCCTTTTGGCAACGCCGGCGCCCGCAGCTTGACGCAGAAACGCTTTCCGCTACTGTTGCCACCGACTGCTGTTGGGTCATACATCGTTGCATCATCCTCGTCCTCACTGCCAGCGCTATGCAAATCGTCCGTGTCGCCACGATGAGGCTCCTCTTCACAATTTTCGTTGCCTGCACACTTTGCCTTCTCGACACACTCACCACCACCACCGCTTGGGCCTACAGCAGTGTCCTCGGCAACATTAGTGCTGACACTAGTACTACTGACCTTCCGTAGAAAGGAGCGCCGGGCAAGGCTGTAAGACTCCCGCGGGAAGCCGCTGTCGTAGAGAATAGTTGCGGTTGCTTTCTTCCTTGTGAAGGGTGAGGCGGAGCCAATAGACATCCCACTCGTGCCATGACGGGCGCCAGATTTTGCCTGCAGTTGCTCCTCCAACTGTTTTTGTTGGTCCATCTCAAGGCGTTGACGACGTTTTGTCTCCTCTTTCCGCTGCATGAATTTCATGCCACTGAGCATCTCCAGCGTCTTTGTTTTGTCCATCGCTGACAAAAAGAAAAAGGAACGGGGAAAATACACACGCCACGTCCAAACCCTCCTTTCCCCACTCCCCGCCCACACACACACCAAAATAAAGATTTAGGTGCGGTTATGTACACAAATGTATTGCAACCAATTTCAGTAAAGTTTTTTTTTTTTTTCTTCTTCTTCTTGAGGACCTTTTAAGTGGAATTTGCCCCTCCAGTGAGTTTCTGTGCGCAGATGATAGGGAGTCGTCGGAGGTCCTGGCGGTCGTAGAGGCAATAAAGAAAAGAAAAAAAGGAGAAAGGCACATATCCACAAATCAATAAATAAAAATACATACATACATTACACAATACATGATAAATAAAAGGACAATTTAAAGTCCACAGATGCTGCCATTTTTTATTGGCGGAACTCCACCGTCACTATTCCTTCTTTTCTTCCTCTTCCTCTCTCTAGGCCTCGTTTCCACTGCTGCAATGAACTCCACTTGTGACGTTGGTCGTGCCAACACACCCTCCAAAAATTTTCACAACCACGCCAGGCCTTCTTGATTCGTTTCCCGGAGTCGAACGGTTGTACCCTCTTCTTTCGAGTTTCAAGTGTAATGTTTTTTCGTTTGTTTTTTTTCTTCTCCCCCTACCTCTTCTTGTCTGTCATGCATGAACAGGGGTAAAAGAGAGGCAAAGAGAGAGGGAAACAAAAGGAGAGAGGGAAAAAAAAAAAAAAAAGGATTCGGTGGCAGGGGAGAAAAGGACATAAATTTACATAATCGTTGACCGCCTTACATACGAGGAACAACGCCTTTTTGAATACCGTCCCGCATCTGTGGCATGGGTCTAAGGTTCTTGTATGAAGGCAACTGCAGGCGTGGGGTGTTGTTAATGGGGAATCGTGGTGGTGGCTGCTGCGACAGGACGCGGGGTTGGACGGCAGCTCCGCTCAGCCGCATCCCACCGACCGCGTCTAGAGGAAAGGATGGATCAAAGACAACATTGTGCGGCGCTGAAAATTCTGTCATCCTCGACAGCTCCGCCTTGTCACGCTCCTCCTCCGTGACCTCCTTGTCATCGAGTGTCATCAAAGCCGGCAGCGCAGCAATTGTCTGCGAGCGGTAGGGCGTTTTGCGTGCCACGGCATTTCCAACGAGCGTCACGTTGACAAGACATGAGGCGTTACGGAGGTCGTTGAGGAGCAGCCGCAAATCGCTGAGTCGGTTGGAGCCCAGTCGAAGCACCTCAAGGCGGGTCAGCGGCTGAAGACCCTCCGTCGAACGAATGTAATTTTCCTCCGCGGAGATGTCTGTCAGCTGCAAATTGCACGCAAAACAGTCCCGTCCAAAACCCCGCAGTTTGTTATTGTCAAGCAAAAGTTCTCGCAGCTCCGTCAGTCCCTGGAGGCCCTGATCAACGCTGATAATTTCATTGCCCTTCAGATTCAAGAACTGCAGCCGCGGCAACAGCAGGCCAAGCGAAGAGACGTCCGTGATGTGATTGCTCTCCAGCGAGAGCGAACGCAACCTCTCGAGGTGCTGCAGCGCCTCGCCGACAGGGCACTGCCCCAGCCGATTGTGGGAGAGATTCAGCGCAACAAGACTCTGCAGCGACATCAGCCCGTCGATACGAGAAAGACTGTTGTGATGCAGATGCAACACCTCAAGGCTAACAAAGGGCTCCATCATTGCGACCTCCCGTAGCCCGCAGAGCGAGAGGTCCAGCTCCCGTACACTATTCCATTCACTCGTCAGTCCAACGCGCTCAGCAAGTAATTCAGAATTTACCCGCCCCGCAAACACATCCCTGGCGCGCTGCTGTTCCAGTTCCCCTATGGGTACCCCATCCAGCACTTTAAGCTTGGGGAGGTTGTAGATGATGTAGTTGCGGTACTCCTGCCGTTGCTGTTCGGCGTCGGGCTGAAAACCACAAGGGTTGCCCGCTGCATCGATTGACGCAAGGTTGGACAGGCGGTGCAACGAGTACAAATCACGCACCTCGGCTATCAGATTTCTGGAAAAGTAAAATTCCTCCAAAAGGCCACAGTTCTGCAGTCCAGATACGTCGGTGATGGCGTTTTCACCAATGGAGAGAAAGCGCAGCTCACCAAGCTCCTCCAGGCCCTCCGTTCCGGTCAGCCTGTTTCTTGAAATGTCCAAGGACAACAACCGCATTCCACCAAGGGGCTTGGCTGTTTTCACCAGGTTGTCGCTCACATTCAACGTCTTGAGGTGCCGCAGCTCCGCCAAAGGTGACAGATCCTCAATGGCATGCGATTTCAGATACAAATGACGCAGCTGGTGCAGCACCGTCACCCATGCTAGATCACGCATCAGACTGAATCGAAAACAGAAGGAACGGACGCTCCTTAAATTAGGTGCTGAAGGATCTTTCTTTGCAGAAGAGATCAAATCGCGTTCCTTTTCTGTTTTTTCCATGAGGCTAGCAAACACATGTTCAAAGGAACAAATTTTGACAGCATCGACAGTGTTGATTTGGTCCCCATCACTGTAGTTCATGAATACACCCAATTTATCCTCCGCCAGCCGTTTCCGTTCCTCCTGGATAATATATTGCAACATCCCCTGATTCAGTTGAATGGTGCGTTTCCGGCGTATTAACAAGGACGCATGCCGGAAGAGAGAAATTCCATTAAGGTGTCGTAGCTGAGGCAACACGGCAAGACAAAAGACTTCAGCCATCTTGTCCTCCATCCACGGGTTATGGTGCATGTCAAGAGATTCTAGCGATGGCATGCCATCGCGGAGCTGAAGCAGGCCCCCTAATACACAAAGTTTGTTGAAACTCAGGCAGAGCGAATGAAGCACGGGGAAATGGGCGCTGACAAGCTCCAGACGCTCCAGTGCGTTGTTGCCAAGATCTAAAGTTTCCAAGGAAGGTGCCGCAAGCGCAAGAGATTCCCACGCAACGGAGGCTATCTTGTTTTTTTGTAGAAAAAGTTCCTTCAAAGAGCTCCATGTGCTTGAGGCTTGAAGGGATCTCGGGATACATGTAATTTTCTGGTTTGACATGTTGCAACACACCATGGGAGATTCCGTACAACATGTTACCTGCATTTTATACGCCTCAATCATTTCATTCGTAAGGGCTTCATTCGCCTGAAAGGCAGTTACTTTTAAGCGACGCAAGTCTTTTGCTCGCCGCACCGCACTCTCCGTCTCCTCAGTGGCAAACACCTGAAAGGTTTTCGAATTCAGCCACTGTAAAAAGGAGAATAATGGGTAGCCAACCGTCCGTATATCGTTGATGCTATCCTGTGATTCTCCTGGCAAGAGTTTCTCCATGAGTGCATGGAGTGCGGTCAAATCATCGTATACGGAAAGAAAGGAATTGGTGGAGAGAGAAACTTTCGTGGTGTACGTGAATTCAATCACATACTCCGGTAACACGAGGGATTTGTCAAAAACGTGCCACGCCTTCACGGATGCGTCGTGTGGGGCCCCACGGTAAATGGAAAACACCTCTTCGCCGTATTGACGTCGTGAGCATCTGCGCCGCTCGCTTTTCATGAACGGCACCTCCCCATTGGTTTCCCTGTCAAGGGCGGCACCCATTTCTGACACGCACTTTCCCAAGAAAAGTCGGGACACGACCAGTTGCCCAGAGAAGGCCTCGTGTGCTAATCGGACACCATAAATGTCGTGGTTTTTCTTCGTCATCGACATCAGACGCTCCTGGTCAGCGTAGTACAGACTGTTTGTGAGTGGCACCCCGTCGTCCTCTGCGTACAGGCCACTGAAGCCATTGATCATAACTTCACGAAGAAAGCAACGTTGTTCACTCAAATGTTTGGGTATCGCACTGAAGAGTCGCACCAACGCACGACGGTTTCGGGTTTCTGCAAGATCAATGTCAAGTTCACGCATTCGATTGTCAAAGCGTTCACGAAGTCCCTGAGACATGATGCGAAAGACTCGATTCACCTTCACCCCAGTGACACCCAAACTTTCATAGAGTTTTGGATCAAACCGAGTGGAGATTAACTCCTTTGCATTCACAAACCAATTCTCCTCCTGTGACCCCTCTTCTAAGCGGATGTTGCCGCATGAATGAAGCTCCAGTAACAATCGTTCATGCAAAACATCGGACTCAAACACAGTGCGCTCCTGCGCGTCCAACAGCTGGCGTTCAAGTCCCTCCAGTTCCACTTCTCGCGTATCCCGTGCCCGTAGTAGCTTCGAAACATGCTCTTTTTCTTCCTGTATTACCGTCTGGCCTGAAGAAGACCCCACACGTCCAGATCCATTTAACTCCATTATCTCCAAATTTATTTGGCGCAGTGCCTCACGTGCTTCATTCCGCTTCGCCTCGGCTTCTTTTTGCACCCAATCAAGAACAATCGAGAGATTCCTATCAAGAATCGCCCGTCGCATACTATAATAAATACTCTTCTTTGCATACACCGACACTGCAAGAGTTCTTTGCTCCGCCGTGATGGCAACACCGTCCAATTGCTCCAGTTGTAGCAGGTGACGCAGAGAAAAGGTCGTGTAGTTGCTCAGGTGACAAATGGGGGAATCCCCGTACATGGGGTCGCTAAACCAAAGTTTACGTAGTGACCTGAGCACATCCAAATACGTGAGTTGTCCCAATAAATAGATTTTATTATTCGACAGATTTAGTTCCTCGATGCTTCCTGTGGTAGATGTAAAGGCATTTTCGAGTGTTGCAATTTGATTCGAGGCAACCCAGAGGGATTTCAATTGTGGCAACGCGTTCAGCCCCGTGATTTGGCGCAGGCGATTCCCACAAAGCCACAATTGTTGCAATTGAGGGAGATGAGGCATGTTTTCCATGGTTTCAATCAAGTTCCCCTGTAAGAAGAGTCGCTGGAGACGTTGCATCTGCTGCAGTCCTTCAATCACACGAATGTTGTTTTCATTTAGCCACAATTCCTCCACATGGTGCAGATAAGTAAGATCCCGCATGTTCTCAAGTCCGACGTGGATGATTTTCACAACGGTGAGGTATGGAAATAAGCGTAGCTGCGGAAGCTCCGGGGTGGACAGCAGAAACACCTCCATCGTCTTGAATTCCTGTGGGGCCTGAAGAAACTCCTCCACCGTCCAGCCACTATTGTCGCACAGGAGTTCCACCACCTCCGTTGTTTCATGATCCTTCATGGCTTGCCGAATGGCACTTCGCAGGTGTTCCACGACGGCGGGGGATGCCCCTTCACGTTGCACAGAAGTGCTGTCATCCTGTTCATCGGCCATCGTTCACTCTCCCCCAAACACAACCCCCACACTCAAAATAATAAAAGAGGAAAAAGAAATAACAGGGAAAAACTAACACAGTCACAGAGCGACGTTGGGGAAAAAAAAAGAAAAAAAAAAAAAAAAAAAGAAAGAAAACAGGACCCTCGAAGAAGGCCTTTTACTCCACACCCTGTTGGCTCTGCAAGCTCCAGGGAAAATTTCGGTAAAAGATATTTCTAAACGTTGGTGATGGGTGTTGTTATTTTTGATGCTGCTGCTGCTGCTGCTGCCGCTGCCGCTGCACCAAACGGAGGTCCAATTAATCAATTTAAATAAATATAAATTGATAACTCTCTACAATGTTCACACACAGAGAAAAATAAAATTGATTAAAGAAAATCACCACGAGTCGGCCATTCAAAACAAACAGATAATAAACGTACTAATAAAAGTACAACAAAAACAACAAGAAAAAACGAACAAACAAAAATCCTCGTTGCCATGGTCCGAGACGTTGATTCCTTAGAGATCGGGAGAATCCTCCAATCTCGGGTCAATCGGTAGACCATTCTTATCGCAACCCCCCGAACTCCGCTGCCATTTTGTACACACCAACTGCCGCGCCCTTATCGCAGGGTGCTGCTTTGCACTTTCCTCAGCGGCAGTAAATATGGCGGACACCAGTTCCTCCTCCTGCTCGTCTAGCAGCTCCTCACAGGTGGAGATGAGAAAAGACGGCATCCAAGTTCCAAGAACACGACCAATCGTTTTACTTTTGGTAAAAAACACTGAAGAAACCTTCGCATCCTTCATCTCTAATCCGTACAGCAACGACACTTCATGACAAAGTTGCTCAAACGCGTCTACGGTTTCAAACTCCTTCGGATGGAAGTCCTGTATTGTTTTCTTTCCATCTTGTGCCGCCCGCTTCTTACGCTCCAGGTGGTCCTCAATGACGGGTTTCAGAAGGTGAATGGCATGCTCCACAACGGCACCACATGCGGAGCACTTCAGTGGTAAGTACAGTTCGGGTACTTCGGGGTTCGGCATGGCCTTGATGACGGGATCATCCTCATCTATTGGCGTCTCCATAGGTTCATCCCACTCGGTGTTTCCCAAACTGGAGGCTTTTCGCCTTCGACCGTGGGCGGGGGACGCGGCGACGCACACCAGCAGTCCCAGCAGCAGAAGCAATGACAGCGGTTTCTCCCAATACATCCCAAATCCAAAAGTATACATGGTTATGTGCGTCTATATATATATATATATATAATTACAGTGATGATGCAATGGCTGTAAGAGGAGAATGGCAACAATAATAATAATAATAATAATAATAATAATAATAATAATAATAATAATAATAATAATAATAATAATAAGACGCCAGTGAAACATGCAAAACACTTTAGACGCCAACAACAGAAGACCACGCGGGTAAGAGGCCAACAACAACAACAACAACAAACTCACAGTCAAAACGAACTCGATAATACCGTGGAAAAAAAAAGAAAAAAAACCACTTTTCTTGGCGCCTCTCAAACATCCTTGGAGGATACGGCCGATGAGCTCTGTCGCGGCCGAGGCATAGAGACAAACGACTTCCCCTCCTTGCAAGACCAGTAGGAATAACTCGACATGGAGCGTGAACTCAACGCCGCAACACCACTACCGATACGAAACGCACCTGGTGTCGCGTTCAACCGCGCCGCCGAGGGGCTCCTGTTTTCGCTCGACAGGACTTGGGGGTCATGTGGAAAAGGCGTGAGTATTTCAGGCACCTCTCGGGCCTTCCACGACAGCGGCGTAGTGGAAGCAGCGGAAGCCGAGGTCGCATCCGCAGCTTTTCCATTGCCCTCACCATGTGTGTGCGCCTCATTCACGATCATATACTTCATGAGATGTGGGCCATCCTGCAAGTCGTTTTCCTCCTCAGCGTCCCCACTCCTCCCTCACTGCTTGCAGGTGGCACCTGAGCATCCGACGCGGCCTGGGAGAGAGCATTTGGATCCAGGAGCGTTTCTTCCACTTCCACCGAAAGGATAGCAGGAAGAAACGAACTTTTCCCACTGGCCTGGGACATTTCTCCCGTATTTTGCTGCTGCGCTTGTTGTCTTTGGGGTGCTGGTGTTGTTGTCAAGAAAGGCGACTCTCCAGGGGGGGACGGGAGCGAATGCAACGCGGATAAAAGGCCTAGCGGGGTTGAATCCTCCCTCTCCTTTTTTTTCATGCACGTCTCATTACTTGTCAGGCCCCTGCGTGGGTAAAGCTCGTAAAAGCCTGACTCCGCCATCATGTTCGGCGACATGAGCGAAAAGGAGTAGTCGGTATTGTACGTTGACTGCGACAGGGGGTGGCCAACAGAGCTATCCTTCACACCCACCGGCAGGAGCGGAAGAACTACATCGTAAAGCATGAGAGCCGCATCATTTTCCCGAAAGACGACGATGTACGCTCGTTTGCCGCCGCCCTCACGATCAACTTCCATCTCAATACTGTTCTTCTCCGCGAAGAGGACGATCCGAACAATATCTCGCAGGAACACAGTGACGGTAAACGCAGACGAGGAAACACGGAACAGAAGCCGGTTGAAGTACAGGCTGATCACCACACCATCGGCCGCAATGACAGGGTAGGGCACCTCCGCAATGATGAGACGTCCCCAGATGCTCCGCTGGTGTTGTGGCAAATGCTCCTCCTGTTTCTCCTCACTGCCGTTCCAGGCGTCTAGGAGCGATACTGAATTCATTTACCTCAAATTACACTAATCAAGTTTTTCCCTTTTGTATGCGTGTGTATTTGTGTATCTGAAGAGCAAGAAAGGAAGAAAAGAACAAAGAAAAAACGACACCACAGGCCAACCCCCCAAAAAATAACAACAACAACAACAAAAAAAAAAGGGGGGGAAAAAAAAAGGGGCGCTCCACACGTGAGTCGCCAAACGGCACAGACGACAAGAAGCACCAATCCGGCAAACGGAAAAGGAAACAAGAAGTGACGTAAATATCAGTAAATATAAACTCTTCAAAGTTTCCGGGTAAGCTCGTGCTTCCCATTATGTAGCAATCACGGCTCCAACCGCTGCCGCTTCTTCGTTTTTGCAGATTTCTTCTTCGCACTCTTAAGAAGACGCTTCGCCTCCTCCTGCGCTCCCACCGGGTCCAGGGCATGCCGCACAACCGCAGCGGAAAGCAGCAGGCCAAAGAGCGGCGGCATGTAACTAATCGTTCCGTTTATTGCGCGGTCTCGCCCACCTGACTCCTGACGCTGCGGCTCCAATGGCCGTCGAGCCTTTTCTTTACTGTACACAACGAGGATTTTGCCGGGACCAATGCCATGCTTTCTCAACTCGTTGCGGCAGCACCTTGCCAGGGCATCGTTCTCCGTCTCAAAGAGGTCGCCAATAGAGACAAGTGAGGGGTCGAGACGACCGCCTGCACCACAGGAGGAGAAGGTCTGAAGACCGTGACGCACGGATGACGCAAGAAGGGCCACTTTGCACTCCACGCTGTCAATGCAGTCCACCACGTAGTCGTAGCGCTGCCGTGTCAATATGTCATCCACGTCCTCTGGGAGCAACAGGGTGTCGAGGGCTGTCACACGGCAGTGAGAGTTTATGTCCTGCAGGCGTTGCGCAAGCACCTCCACTTTGCTCTTGCCGATTGTGCTGTTGAGTGCGACTATCTGGCGGTTCTTATTGCTTGCAGAGACAACGTCGTGGTCGCAAATTGTGATGCGGCCCACACCGCCGCGCACAAGCGCCTCCGCGCAGTGGCCGCCCACGCCACCCACGCCAGCCAAAAAGACGTTGACCCCCTGCAGTTTGCGCACCCCTTCATCCCCTATCAAAATTTGTGTTCGTTCATAAATGGCCGCGTTCAACATTCTTCTTGCTTCCCGTCCGCAATGTACATGCCACAGATGCCTGCAGCAGGAAGAAATAGAGACGCAATGAAAGTAAAAAAAAAAAAAAAAAAAAAGCATGCGAGGGTTCTGATAAGGCTGGAAAATGTGCGTCACACCGCCATCCGACACAACAAACCAAAAACGTCCGCGCAATAAGTAGAATAAAAAAATAAATAAATACACCACCACCACCACCACATAACAACAATACAAATATAAGGATGTACAAAAGGGAGAGGGGGAAGAGAAAAAAGATGACGAGCAGCCGCAACCACTACATCGATGCGGTGCCTTTAATCTTCTCACGCAGAAAGGCGGGAACCGGAACGCGATGCATCAAACACGCCCGCATGACTTGCTGATATGCCTCCACAGGAATCCTTGACTCCCCTGAAGTGCTCTCGGCAAGGCAGAGAAGCTTCATTCCCTGAGCCCACAAACCCTTTCCCCCCATCACGGCAAACAACTCGCGGTGAATGTCTGCAGGCACCTGCTCTGCAAGACCCACAAAAGCTTCCTTCTGGCACAGACGCAGCAAAGCCTCGTAGTGCTCCAGCCCGTGTGTAACGTCCTCCCTCAAGACAAGTAGATCCAGATTTGCCCAGAGGCATGCCGCATCAACTGCAGCAGGTGCATGATCTCCCCAATGCTCTTTGGCAAAAGAAAGGGCACACCTGGCAGCACACATTATACCCAACATTCGAGGGTCTTGTCGTTTGCCACCGCCTTCAGCAACACCATCGCATCCGTTCCCTCCTTTGGTATGAACCACAACACCACCACCATCACTGGATAAAGAAGAGTGGCATCCGACGGCATGGTCATCAACGGATGCTTCTGCCGTGCAATCTGAAATTACTGTGCAAGTTTTAAAGGACTCTAAGGGCTTTCTATAAATGCCGTCACCGTCAGAGGAGTCTTCACGAGTAAAAATAGCATTGGAGGCATGGGATCGTTGTCGCAATTCTTTCATACTGGCAACATCGTGGCGCGAGATTGCGATGTAGCTGAGAAATGATGACAATGCCATTTCATCCTTGTCCAGCATGGCAATTAATCTTTGAAACGCATCGCCGCTCTTCTCGTTATTCAACAACCATTCCTCAATGCAAAGACGTAATGCATCCTTATCCATTTTTCCGGCCCATACGTGCAAATTCGCGTCCTTTAACATGGGACTCTCGTCAGCGGACTCGGAAAGCTCTACAAGGCTTCGTTGTTTCTCACTGAATCGAAGCTGCACTCCTTGTCTTAGCGCCAATGTCGCAAGAGCCTCTAGCTCACACATGATGGATACCGACATGCGGTAGATGGTGTACAGCCAAGCAAGAGATGCCCGTTCCCGCATGGCAGCCTCAGTTGTCACCAAGGTTGCAGCTCTTGCACCAAACAACGAAGTAAGAGCTCTTTTAGTCACACAAACGACTTTGCAGCTGTCGGTAGCGGGAATTCCCGACGTCGGTGATAATTGGAGCAGCACGTCACCATTCGAGTTGCAGCACCGTAAAAGAACACTCGCCTCGATGGCCGCCAGCAGCTTCTCGTTTTCCTCTTTCATTCCATCCTCATGTTCTTCATTCAGCTTCCGCGACTGTGTACCGCTGCCACGAGGCAGCACTTTGCGTCGTTCTTGTCGAACAAAGGATTGAACGCACTCTACATCTTCGCAGGAGAGGGCGTCCGAGGCCACGTACTCAAGAGCCTGCAGCAACACGCGGAGTACAAATGAAGACAAACGGAATGCCGCCAGCTCCCGTTGACGGTACAGGCGATGAAACATTGCGGCGACGAGACTCACTGGAAGATGCATCGCCAAACACTTCACAAAGGAGGCAGATGGAGAACTATTCTCATTTGTATCGTGCGAGCACTCGCCTCTCGAAATTCCTGTAAATACACCGTGCATCATGACACCTTCTAATAAGTCCATCACGTTGGCATGCGGTAGCAGACGATGCATGGCAGTCAGCGCCAGGGATGGCGTGTTCCCTTCTTTACTGAGGCATGAGAGCTGCAGCATGCGGTGAATGAGAATCTGACTCAACGACGGACAGTACCGCAGAACACTTTCTGCCAATCCCACCACAATTTCAAGTTGAGTGATTTCTAACACTCTCTGTGAGAGCGTTTCCAGCGCCAAAAGTTTGAGCTCGCCATTAAGCCGCGCCAAAGTCGGTAACTGCTGGTGAAGTGCGAGCGCAGGATTATCCCCCGGCTCGGAGGTGGCAAAATGAACTGCCCTGCTTGTAGATTTTTGCCAATTACATGCAGCAGCCAAGCTCTTTTTGACAAGCGAAGAAACGTAGGAAGCGTCCAAAACGGGTAAACTTAACGAGCGGCCTGCCATCTCCATAGCTGCAAATGCATCTACTGGCGACGGCGCGTCGTCAAGTTTCACCTCCAGAACTGGAGAGTGGAGCGCATCGTCACTTTTATGAAGACCCCTTCGTACCCACCAGATACATGCCGTGCGAACATCAGATTGAACACGGCTATAGTGTCGCATGAGCATTTGCGAGAGAAGACTCCTGGTGTCATACTCCTCGTGTGTTTGTTCAAGCTCCATGCAACGCACCATCAGAGAGCTCAGCGCAGAAGTGCAAAGCGATGCCCCGCTTGCAGCGCTTCCGAGCAGTTGATAGCTGGAACCAAATGTCATCGTGTCTACCGCGCTGAACCTCATGGTACAGACTGCGCGCAACGCCTGTACTGCCTGCGTTCGTCGCAAGGAGTGCCGGGAATGATACAGGATAAATTGGAAGAGCCGGGCGTTCACACCCGACGAGCTGCACAGAGCACCAATGAATGCCACGTGCTTGGATGACAATTCAACAGTGCGTTCAGCGAGGGCTTCCAATAAAACCTCACAGAGGGGAGAGGCTTCGCAACTACAGCTGTCTCTTTCACGCAGGAAACGAAAGAGAGTACGGGGACGGTAAGCGACAAAATACTCAAAAAGTGCAACAAGCGCGTCGGCATGAAGAGAGCGCAGAAGCCGCTCGGTCTCTATTGGCAGTTGATCTTCCAACGGGCACAAACGTGTGAGCACCTCTTCAGCCACCTCACATACAGAGGGAATATATTCCTGCTGCTCGTGCAGGTAGCGGTTGCTCTCCACACTGATCCATCGTCTCGTGCGAAGAATTGTGTGCGGGTTATGCTGCGAGGCCATTGCGCCACTCCCATTCCGGCTTCCGCAACCAAAACTGCTACATGATCTGCACGCAACTCGATAAGACGCCACAACGTGAAGGCCATGCGACTCGCTCAGCGAGGTTCCACATAGCCGGAAGAGCGACAGCAAACGCCGCTGTCGTTGTTGTTGTTGTTTTGAAAGCCAACGCACGATGTGAGCCGTCGTTGTGCCGCCGACACATCTGCTCATCCGCGGAAAGAAACAAGAGGGAGCGAAGAGCAGGGAAAAGAAGATCAATGACAGTCGGTCGTGTTCCGCAGAAAGAACGGAGGCACACAACCCAGAAGAGATGGGGAAAATAAAGGTGAAGAACACAACAATAACAAAAGCAGGAACAGGACACTCTCAACTGGCAGTGGTTGTGCACTCCCTGTTGCTCCGCTTCACCTTAACCTCTCCGCATCCACTACGCGGTCGCGAGAGAAAAGCGCCCCACAGAAACGCATACCCGAACCGTCCAGTTGCCGCAGAACAGCGAATACGTGCCCCATGCTAGGAAGTTCCACACAAATGGTCGTCTCGTTGGTAGGGTCACGCCAGATGTGCACGGGGCGCAGACCGACGATCTGAATGAATTGCAACACCTCAGCGTCATCTAGCTTACAAGGCAAATTGGTAATAAAGAGAAGCCGACGGTGGTTCGACACATTGGCCTTGCTTGTGGAATAGGTCGCCTCCATAGAACCTGCGGTAAGGTACTGAGTGCATGCATCGCCATACAATTCACGCATCTGCCCCTCCGCCTGATCGATAATTTTCTTGCAATCTAAACGATCCTGCAGAATCTTCAGTTTCCTTCGTAACTGCTCTTCTGATTGCGGCGCCGCCGTTACCCCAACCGTCCCTTCACCTATTCCACTTTTCTCATTGGATGTAAGCTGCAGCAGTTCCTGTTCCAACTGCAATCGCCTGGAATTCGCGCTTGACCATGCTTGACGAATCATGTGAGGAGGATTCGCTGCATATTTGGCGTGCCAAACACGCCACTGCTCTTCCAATTTTTTTACCTGTTCCACCAATGGCCCCCACAACAACTGCTGATGCGATTCCGTTGCCGCAATTACATTGACTTTAGGGAGGTTAACACCGTTTCCAGCAGTGCTGATAACATTAGCGGAGTTCACCATAAACATGACAGCCGCCGCCGTCTCTTTACTATTAAAAGAGACAACTGCAGTTTCCCTCGCCTGGGATACAGCGAACGTTGAGAAAGAACGCATTGGGTATTCGCTTGCAGATCTTATCCAGCTGTCGCCTCATTCCCTCTGGTTCGTAGTACTTCGTTGGTAGGTTCTCAAACGTCACACAGTTCACACAGCACACGGCACTCTCCGGAAAAACGCTGGGAAGTGATGGCGGTGTCGGAAAAATGCCGCCACGCCACTTCTTCACATGGTTTTCTTGAGGTTCGTCGCCACCAAAACGGTACGTCTGCAAAACGGCATTCAACGACATTCCTTTACGTGGCCTCTTCGCGGGGCGACTACTATTCGCCTGCGCCTCCTCCTCCTCCGCCAATATCGGCAGTGGCAGCTTTGGCACAACCTTCGCCAAGCGTGATGTGAGGTTTTCTGCAATAACATCGAGACGTGTATGATCCAACTCCACCCAATTAGCCCCCTGCAAACACTTCTGTACGCTTTTTCTCAGCATTTCAATATCCAACGGAGCCTCAAAGGGCTCCTGATGCGCCACAGCGTCGCATGCGTCACACAGAGAAGAGACCAACTTCTCTCTTGTCAGCAACGCCGCCTCGCTGGCATGCTCTTGCAGGACACAAAATACCACCTGCCGCACATTCAAATAATACGCCGAGGGATCTTTTGGCGTTGCCATTTGTAGCGAATTTCGTATTTCGTTCTTCTTTCCTTCCCCTTCTGCCACACCGGTGTGACTATTCTCAGCCGTCAAGGCGGCGGCAATGGTGTCCTCGCGGGCTCGCTTTCCACACGTAAGATCCTCATTACCAAA
>NW_001849541.1:263216-278668 GCF_000209065.1 Trypanosoma cruzi
TTCTTCCCGTTTACTTATATTTGTGCTCATTTGCGTGCGATGATGCTCCTTATTTACGATCGCTGGATGCCGACGCCGCCTTCTTGGCCAACGCCTCCTCCACGATTCCCTCTAGCTTACCCTTCTCCGCCAATGCCTTGAGAAGCTCCACATTCATGGGAACATAGTTATGACGACGGCGCTGATTCTCCGCGCGGCCCTTTTCGCGTTGCAACCGCAATTCTTCTAGTTGTTCTGCGAGGTACGCTGTTGGTTCTTCACGTGCCTTTGCCTCCTCAATTTCCTTTTCTAATTGCAACAGCCTATCATCAACCACGGCCATGAGGGAGAAGGAAATGCCTTGACCTGTTCCCGTATTATCCGCGGCGCTTTTGTCAATCACACGTTTCTGCACCACTTCCACCAGTTTCTCCTTGTAGTTACCGTCCGTGGCGTCGGCGGCAAGGATGGGACCCTTCTGAAGACCATCCAATTCCCAAACAGCCCCATTTTTATACACAAATGAGACAAAGTGGTATACATCACTGGCATCGGGGGTCTCATCGTGCAGTACAAAAAATTCAGTTGGGGCAAACGAGTTGTGGGCTTCACGTAACACATCGCTCTCCGCCACCTGCGTTCCACGTAAATAGGCGTTCATTTCCCGTGTAAACTCAAGGAGATTGCTAAGCTCATCACCCAGCTGAATACTTTCGCTGTAGTTAAGAAGCGTGTTGACCATTGCGAGAGTTGCGCAGGCGTTGTTGACGGTTTGCCGCGCAAAGTACACAGGTGCGTCGGGCACCACCACCCCGTCTGATGTTGGGGTTTTGCCCGACTTCCACTTGAAGAGCAGAATGAGACCGTAGACGTTCGTGTATTGGCGCAAAAACTCAGGCTCCAGACCCAATATTTCCTCCACGGCAACACCGCGTGCGCCAAAGCGCTCAATTAACTCCGTAAACACGGCCGGATCGCTTTCAATAAGGCACCAACTAGGCATAATGACCCTCTCTTTTGTGTGCAGGGTGGAGCGGAAGGTACTCAGCCACTTTCACTTGAAGAAATAAAAACAGAAATCTTCAAAAAAAAAAAAAAAAAAAAAGGGGGAAACAAGCAAATAAGCACAGACAGAAAAAGAAAAAGGAATGAGAAAAAAAAAAAAATCCCACAATGAAAGAAATAACAACGGCTTTGCACACGCACACACACGCACGTACCCGTATACCTACAAAAGAAGAAACAGAAAAAATACCAAATCATGGAAGATAAATAACTGACTGAACGTGAGAAAGAGAGCAGGATACAAAATGACTGGTGTCAACAACTACAGTCTAGTCCAAAATCGGATTCTATTTTAAGCGTCTTTGTAAGGTTTTGAAGAGCGTGAAGGACGCCATCATCTTCCACTCGCAGTACGTAACTCATCCCTTCTCCCTTTTCCATCGTCGTCCAGGCGTGTGCATCTAGCAGTGCATGGAGCGCCCGCAGGTAACCGGGGGCGCCCATGAGTACCTGCAAGGGGAACCTTTTATCGCCACAGTAAATGGCCGCAGGGTAGCCGTAGTGCCGTGTGAGCAATTCTGGTGAGAGCAGGTGTAGAAGCCCTAGACATTGAACCGGCCCAGGCAAGAGCACAGCTGGCGGTGGAAATGCGAGTTTGTCCACGCCAGCAATGACGTGTGCCCATTGGTGTTTTTTGAGGCACCGGAGAAACACCCCCGCGTCACCCAATGGTCGCCGTACGCGATGCCGCAAGACGCTCGCAAGACACCGAAGACCATCAATGATATACACAACACCCGAAAAGCGAAGTGCGGAGGCCAAATGGGAAACAAACCCCACTAAAACCGTTTCGATGAGGGCATCCCGTAGCATCATGTCCCGCGGGGAGTTTTCCACTGCGCGCAGGACCTGCACAGCGGCTACGGCAAAAGCGTCCCACTCATAAAGTGCCCGATGACCGACAACTTGCGCCAAGCGCGAGCCACCAAATTGAGGCGCATCCAAGTCCCTCCGCGTCACAAGTTGCTCCCACGCCTCCACAAGAACTTTACTGTCATCACGCAAGGACGGTCGCTGGGCCACCGCGGAGTCTACCACTAGTCGCACCAGCGTCAGGAAAAAAAATGGCACATCCAGAAGAAGTGCTTGCTGGTTGTCCACGTCGACAGGTGGTACCCTCTTTTCATCCGGCTTCCCTCCATTTGACAGCTGAAGCCACGCGGTATCAAATAATAGCTCAAAGTTGAGAGGTAAAAAGAGACACCCATGAAAACGACTAACCGGGGCTGAAACCACCATGTGGCAGCAATACGCCAGTGTGGTCGAGACCCCACTCTTTGGTGGCCCCTCTACGACCACGCGAGCCGCAGCCTCCTCATTTCTCGAGATGGCTGTCGCAACGATGGGCTCGAGACGCAGCCGTAACTCCTCGCAAAAAAGCAGCTCATTCACCAAAAAAGGGCGCCCAAGAAGCTTCAAAGAAAGGAGCGTACGCACTGCGGCAACCTTTTCAGAGTGCTGCACTTCCGTCACGGCTCCTAATGCCGGGTCAACAAAGCGAGGAGGCGGCGGCAGCACCACACGGTGCCCGTTGATATTGAAGACAGTAGCGTCCAACTCAATGCCTTTGCCGCTCCGTCCACCACCGGCATTTTTCGCCGCTCGTTCGGACGAGTTTTTCCCGCCGCCACTCACATTATGCGAATAAAATGCAATCGCAGGAGTGGCAGCAGCCGCGCAAGAAGGAGAAAATAAAGAAGCGGCAGTAGCAGAAGAAAAGGCATCAAAGCGAAGAGTGGACGCCGATACTTCTGCCGTGCTGCGTTTTCTTTCGAGAAAGCCTGGAGTGCAACTCACAACCACCTCACCGGCCTCAAGACAGTCCGAGACGTGCCACAGGGGTTTTCCCTTCAGTGAGTACACAAAGCGGTAGCGGCCAGCAGCCGTTGCGTCACCAGAAAAGGCAGCTATGTGCGCCGAGACAACTCCCAAGAAGAGCTCCAACGTGTTCACTTCACGCGGCACTCGAACCCTCGTCACGTGCTGCAAGCAGACGTCATGGTTCTCGAACACCACAAGCTCGGTCATCGCGGTGTGCGTGTGTGTGTGACCCTTCAGCTTGACAGGAACGCCCCCCTCACCACCAACAACAAAATATTTGGGTTGACTAAAAAAAACAAAAAACAAAGTAATAAACAAAAAGTTTCACCGCCGACAAGAGCACACACACACAAAAACAACAACAACAACACTGAGACCAGCCCAATCTTCCCACTCGTTCCCTCTCATTTATTCATATCGACTGCACCTCAAATAATAATAATAATAATAATAATAATAATAATAATAATAATAATAATAATAATAATAATAATAAATAAATAACAAGCACACAAAAAGCAAAAAAGATGATCATTGAAAGACAAAAACATAATAATAATAATAATAATAATAAAAACAAATTAAGGAGAGAGCGGCAGCATAAAGAAAGAAGCATTTTTTTTCCTTCTCTTACCAGTCGTAGTAACTACACCTCCAATGTGCAGCTCTGGTAAGTGTACGATGGAATTCAGCAGCAAGGATAACCCTACTCCGCGGGCAGCCATTATAGAATGGCTCCAACATCTGCCCTTCCGGCCCGTAAAACTAAGTAACAACTACTCATCGAGTTTGAAGCATGAACAGCAGGCGCTCAGCTTCCTCTCTAGTAAGCGAATACTAGACCCTGGCACCACGTTGAGGTGGCCGGCTGCGCCAGGGAGAAAGAATCATCATAAAAAGTAACAAAATTTCGATAAAAAACGATAGCGAGAACACTTACCAACAGCCTTCATAGTAACGCTTTCAAACTATAAAGGGTATTTGCAAGGAACAGTTCTTGTTCTCATGTGTGTATATATTTGTATATGGGCGTCTCCCTCTTTCTCTCTCTCTCTCTCTGTGTGTGTGTGTAGGCCTACTCCCGTCCTTCGGCAACATCACTGCACTCATCTCCCAGCACTGCGCTACGGCTATAGTTGTGAACAATGCTAGGGCCGTGTTCCTCGAAGATGTCCCTCGTTAACAAATGATCCGAGAAGGTTGAGAGCCCTGCCAAGACGCTTGCCCCTGACCAAACGCTGTATTGGCGGTCAACTGCGTCAATCACCTTCGCGCTTCCAAAAAGACCAGGAAACTCCTTCAGCACCTCTCCTGCCAGTCGTGAGGCAAAGCCGTCAAACAATGTGTTCCCGCCACTGAGAATGATGCTAGAGAGTAAATCTTTACGAATATCAATGCCGCAGCTCTTGACGGCCTTCACGACAAATTCTGACATGGAGGGATTCTCCGAAAAAGTAATGAACGGAGAGAAGAGAATTTCGGGTGCCCGAAAGGCTTCTTTTCCGACATAAATTTCCTGCCCGTCCGGAAGAGAAAATAAACGCCGCTTTTCATCCCCCTCTTGAAGCTCCACTTCATAATTTGGTGACACGTAGCAAAGACTTTCTTTAATGCTCTGCACCGTTAGCCTATCCTGCGGTGAAGTGAAGTTTAACCCACGTTCAAACAGAAGGGTGCGTAAGTGCTCGGTGACCTCGTGTCCACCAAGATTAAAACGACTTGCCGCGTTTCTTATAATATATGAATCGTACACAGGCGTCACTTGCGTCACCCCATCCCCCGAGTCTAAAACTACACCTGTTGTACGTCCGCTGGAGTACAGTGCACACATACCAGATGGGATAAGTGCAATTGAGGGCACACCAAAGGCCTCAAATAACACCTCCGCCAGCTGCTCCGAGTTCCGCTTGGGTGTGAACAGCGGTTCCGTGCAGACAATAGACGTCTCCTCCGAGTTCATTCCAAACTCAACGAAGGTGTGATGGATAACCTGCTCCATCCTGGGCCAGTCCTTCACGATGCCGTGCCGAATAGGGTGGTGCAGCGTTGCCCGGTGCATCTCGTGGATGGCCTCCGCACCCACCAGAAATGGTGCAAGTGGTGCCTCCTCCAGCGCTATTTTGTTGCGTTTCAGCAAACCATTCTTCTTTGCCGGCACGCCAACGACGGCGGGGAAAATGAGTGATGGCAGGGACTCCGTGACCGTCCCCGCCTTGACCAAAGAAGACCCAAAGTCCACGATGATCATTGCGGTCGCAGTCAAGAACGTGATGGGGGGATTTCCCTCAACTTGCGTGTGCCGTCTTACACCACCCTTTTCCCTTTTTTTCTTTCGTGCTGCACGCCAAAGCCCAGCAAAAACCACCACAATCGCCACACCCCTCTGGTTACCCCGTGCGTGCAAATATGCAACTTTGTCAGAGCGATGAATAAGAGAGTGGAGCCACGCTAAAGAATGATCCACGAAGAAACAAGGGATGCACAAGAAAAACAGACCAACCAACCAACCAAAAAAAAAAAAAAATCACGATGAAACATAAAATAAAAGCTTCCCCTCTAACACACCTCCCTCTCTCCAAAGAAAAAGAAAAAAAAAAGTTATTTAATAAATGAACTTCCCCTGTCCTTCCTTTGTGTCTTCAAAAGCATATGGTCCTCATTTGTATTCCTCAACAACAGCCAGGAAAAGCGCACACATACACATGGAAGTGCCAAAAAAAAAATCGCGGGAAAACGTATCCTTTTTTAAAGGTTTAGTTCTTCACATCCCCTCAAACGTTTGAAGTAAACACCTTTAGCCAAACCCCTGCCCTCACAATTGAAAGGCGTTTTTGACTTGCTTCAAACTCAGAAGTCCTTTCCGATGTGGCGTTGGCTTAAACTTATTGTATGCATGCAGCCACAGCGATGCCTCCGCGTCTCCAACATACTTCCCGTGACGTCGTAGGAGCACCAATGCTTGGGACTCGTTTAGCGCGGCGGATTCATTCGGGTTGGTGTGGGAAAATAATACTAAACGGCAAATGGCGCGGTGAAGCGTCCACCCCTCGTACTCCGGGTAAAAGGGGGAGATAAGACGCCAGAGGAAACAAAGTGTGCACAAGACATCACCACCCCCCATTACCTCTGACGAGAGTTGATCGGAGAGCAGAATTAATGGCAGCACCACCGCACCCAATGATTTCGCTGCAGCCTTCAGAAACATGCCCGCATTTCTCCTTGGAACACCCGCCTTCGTTCGTCCTGGCATGGATGGCCTCCATGTAAAGGCGTCGAATACCGACGTCGCGCATCAACATTTCTACAAGAGATGAATGCCATCCCATTGCCATGAACTGCTCAAAGCCTTCATTTACAATGGAGGTCATTGGAACGCAGAAAAAGTAAAACAATATACGATATAGCCAGTGATCCGGATGCACGCGGATTACAGATATTTTACGCATCCCTTCCAAAAGCCACGTCATAAGTCTATCGTATGTCACATGTCCGGTAATATTATTGAATGATACCACCAATTGTGATACCATCGCCCTTGAGTCTTCTGACCATTTAACGCTCGCTCCACAATGCAAGCACGGTTTTTCTGGTAAAAGAAGTGGATCGTGATCTTTTGTCTCTGTGTTTTCGTTCGTGAATGGAAGATGTGTGTACCGAAGGCAGTGAGGGCATTTAATTTGCTCTTGTGTGGCGGAGTTCTCACTGTCCATGGAGCATCGATCACACTTGCACCAGAATAGCCAGGAACGAAGATACTCTCTTCGCTTCCCCACACCCATAAGGAAGTGGGCGTCGCTGAGGTATTTGACATTCACAAAATCCCCAGCACTTATAGGCCGCACGGCAATAAGTGTTACCGTCTCATCCTCCGGGTTGTACTTCATGGCGGCATTCGCGTGGCAGCTGTGGTTGGCCAATGCGCACGCACGAAAAAAACCGGAGTGAAAACAATTGTACCGACAAATGACAGCCAGAGTAAATAGCGATTCAAAGTCATCGTCACCCATCTCGGGTAGCTGGCTTCGCAGTGCATGAGAAAGCTCACTTCGAACGTCAGCCGAGATTTCCTCTGGACGGCGTGGCCAGCAGCCCTTGAACTGCTTGTTAAACCGAACCCATGTCTCCGAATGAGAACACTGGTGCGGATACATTTTATTTGCAAAGTGAGTTACAATCCCCATGGTTGTCAGATCGCTCTGGGCGCCGAGATCCATTTCTGCAAAGAAGGTTTCAAACCGTTTTTCCACGAGAATAATTTCGTTGGGTTTCACCGCTCTGCGAGCGACAATGCCAACACCACCCTCATACTCATCCAGCTCAATGTGAGGCAACACCCTGGAGAGACCCAAATCTTCGTACAGTGGTGCCTCCACCAGCGCCACATCACCCGCAATGTGCTTCGGTAGAGTGGACGGTGGAGAGTTCCGTAGTAGAGGTCGAAGTCGTCGCAATAGCGTCACGAAGGCCTCAAAGGGGTATCCGTCCATTCGTCTTCCTTGTATGTAACGGAGCCACCCCTTTGCAAAGGTAGGATCGTAAATCGTCGCCTGCTGAGCAGCTTTCCAGCTCACCTCATAATCCCCTTTAATGTTATAAAGGTTACTTAAATTTGAATACAAAACTGCAAGCAACTCCCCGGCACCACCGACAATGTCATGTATGACGCCATTCTTTTCCTCCGGCATGTTCTTCCCCTTCTTCTCCTGCAATAGAAGGCCAATGGCTTCTTGGTAGGCTGCTGCTGCGCCATCAATGTCCCCGTTGTTGAAGCATGCGTTACCTTTTTGCTTAAGGGCCCCAGCTACCTGCATCTATTCGTGGTGTGACTATCTACACAGATAGACAGACCCAATACTGTGAAAAGTAAAGAAAGAAGGGAGCAGACCATAAACCAAAAAAGACAACAACAACAACAATAAAAAAAGGTATGCCTCACCAGAGAAGTGAATGCTGCTTGGCCAAACCGCCGTCACCTCCCCCATTTACACAAGCACACATAAAAAATCCCTCTCCCTCTCAAACCATTGTTTTGTTCTTCATTTTTTTTTTTTTTTTTTTTTGGAAGTTTCTTTTGTGCTTCCTTCCTTTCAACTTCAATTGGGTCGATCAAAGGTGGAGTACGCAAGGTCCCGCACCGACAAGGTCTCGGTTAAGTGTGCCACAATAATCGTGCATATCTCGTAGATGAGGCTGAGTGGTCCGTACGACAGCAGGCTAACTTGCATGCACGCAAACCAACGCCGGTAGTTTGCATGGATGGCATGTGCGTAGACGCCCAGGAACCGCGCCAAAAAACTAGACTGCAGAGAAAAATTTGCCATCGATTGAATCGGCCCGCGGACAAACAAAGGCGATGGGACCTCCCACGTGGGTTCCACGTCACCAGCGGAAGTAACAAGCACGTGAATGCACTCAGAGAAAATCTGCTTCTGTTGTTCTTGCTGTTTTATTTGCGAAACGGACTTTTGTGATGCGCTTACTGGGGACGATGCCCCCCATTCACGGCGAATGGTACTGTACACCATAGCCCGGGCGTGCCGCTCATTGTGCATGCTACTCACGACAATGACATTAAAGCAGCCACGGTGTGCCCGCGCGTTCTTTTCTGTCGGTCGTTCTTTACTGTCTTCGTTCTGGAAATCGGCATGAACCGCAAGAAGCCGCTGCTTCATAAGCCTCACAGCCTGCTCCGCGTACGTCATCGTTTCGGCCTCTTCCGACTGGCCCGCCTCGCCCCAAAGAAAACCGGGGAGAATCCATTCAGCAGCTCCGTAGCGCAGTAAACGCGGAGACGACATGTCTTCCACCTTCATTTCTTCGTCCACATAAGAAGCGTGCGACAGACGCTTCAATAACCGCCCACGCCGGATCCAATTCTTCAATGACGTGTCAAAAGACATCGAGTCCCGCATCTGCACGGCGAGTTTCTGAACTTTGGCTGGCAGCTCTGACAACGTGGCATCGGGAAAAAGTGCCTCCGATGGAGATCGCAACTCCCATAAGAACTTTTCAGCGCTTCGCCGCTCTTCTACGCTGCCCGGAACAATAATCCATGGCGCTCCAGCCAGAAGTGCTGTGCGAACACCGTGCAGAAGTCGTGCCTTGGTGATGCTGCTGATAACACCCTCTGGTAGGGACGGGGCACTCATGACAATCACCGCCAGGACTTGATTTGTGTCGACATCGGCACTGAACGATGCCTTGGGATCATCGCTGGATGTGTTGCCACCTTCATTCGTTTGAGAAAAAAACCCTTTATTAACGACGGCATCAATGAACACGGCATCGCCATTGCGCAGCACACTGATATGGTCGTCACCGTCCAGCCCAAAGACATCATCGCATCGCAGCCAGGACTCAAATGCAGTCAGCAAGACGCACAAGAAAAGGATGAAGAAACCGGTGGCAAGACAGAAGTTTACCGACATCGGGACAACACCCCTTTCAATCCCCTTTAATTCCCAGTCTCACACACAGAGAGAAAAAAAAAAAGAGAAAACAAAAAAATATGGAGGGAGAAGGTCTCCCAAGTCAGTTGTGTGCACCCGAAGTGGAGCAAAGAGACAAAAAAAAAAAAAAAAAAAGAAGATTGCGGCAAGAATCGCCCACAAAAAAAAAAAAAACGGGTAGAAGCCAAAATCTTCCCCTGTGCATGAAAGTGCATGGAAAGCAGAGAGACGGCGCAGAAATTGTCTGCCCAAGCCATATAAAGACACCATATTTATAAAGCATACACAACCAACAAGCCAGGGAAGAACGGCAAGTGGCAGTCAAAAGGAAAAATAACGCCTCAATACACACACACACAAAAGGTAGAAAAGTAACAACAACAACAAAAAAGAAAAAGATAAAGAATGAAAAAACTTGCGTACATGAAATAATGTGATGGAGTTGTCATCATCGATGAGAGGTGAAAGAAAGAGCCTTTAAGCCAGAGACAACCGTTCTAGCGCGAGTGCTGGGGCTATGACTCTTGGCCCCCTTCTTCTTTTCGCCGACGACATCCTTCGGAGAACTATCATCCCAGTCCGAGGAGAGGCGTTTATTGCGCGTCCCCTCATTTCGTTTCGCTGCTGTTCGCTGGCGTTTATTGCCACATTTTTCCGAGGTGTCCAGCGTCAGCGTGATGGATGTGGAGGAGAGTGAACTTGACTCGACAGTTTGGTTGATCGGGTGTTGCGACCCGCTCGCCAGTTCCTTTCCTCTCCCCTCTAACAAAACGGCGAAGGCGGGGCCATCCACGCCATCGCTCCTGTGGTCTTTCTTTGAATTTGCCCCACTAAAAGATGTCACCAACTCACCCTGACGTGTCTTGGGTGGGACGTCACTACTCTCGTCAAATGAGTTCTCTACCACCGCCGGCTTTGATGCCCCGTGGGTGTCGTCGTGTGCCTCACCGCCCTCAACATGCACAGAGGAAATGGTGCCGTCAGTGCCCGAAGTGGTGCAGCTTGACATTGAACCATCTCGCTGCAGCCGACGGATAACAATGCCCATCGTTCCGCTCTCTCTTTTCTCACCCACTACTACTGAGAGGCTGGCGGCCTTTCTGGCGGCGCCATCATCAGTCATCACAGCAACATCCTCCGGTAACGCGCCGCTGCTGATCGTGGCAACGCTACGTGGCGACACGGAAGCATAACGGTCCAACTTCTGCGGTGCCACATTCTCTTCGGCTTCCTTTTGATTCACTTCTTCCTGTTGCGTCGCATTCCAACTAGCGGAAGAGGCGGCGGATTCCACCGACGCGTGACGCGCCGGTTGTTCTGGTGGCGGAACACCATTGTCTTTCTTCTCCACCTCAGGCTTTGAGGTGTCGGACGAGTTTTGCCCCGTGAAAGCGGCATCGGCGCCACGAACAACCAAAGCAGTACTTTGAGGGGACACAAGAGCGGCTTCACCAGCAGCAGCAGAGAGCGCTGAAGCCGGACGGGCTCCCACGCGCATTGCCTCCGTGCGCAGCGTGTGAATGCTCTTCATCTTCGTAGCCCGGGGTATGCGTGCATTTGTTGGAATAAATGGAGCCGCAAACTTCGCGTACAACTGAGCAAGCGCTGGCGGGAATTTGGTTGCTTGTGTGGCATTGGTAGTAGTCGCGGCATTGGTATTGGCAGCCGCAGCATCCTTGGCATCTCTAATAACTGCCTGGTTTTCTAGTCTCTCTACCTCACGCTGAAGACGTTGGATCTCACATGCCTTCTCCTCCATACATGCATTCCACCGCAACATTTTCCACCGATCTTGAACCGACGAGAAAACATGCATTTCTTTTTCAGCCATCATCTGCATTCGCTCAATCGCAAGCATGTACTCCGAAAACAAAGACTCCAGTGTGGCAACTGAACTGTATGCAAGTCTCCGCAGTAGCGGCATATCCTGGGGTACTTTAGAGGTCAAAACTGATGTTTCTGCTTGGGATGCGCGCGGTTCTTCTGCTTTTGGCGTCTGATTTGGCCAAGGGGAAGAATTGGACTTGACATCATTCTTGTATCGGTCTAATATCTCCTCTATACGTATTGACAATTTCTCTAAGCATTTCACTACATTCTGCAGCGATGCAACGTGAATTCCTACATGATCTTCCGTCCGCGTGGGCTCTGCATCCGGCTTGCCTGTTTGCCTTAGGCTCTTGACTATCTCATCAATGCGCGTTACGATGCTCTCGAGGCGCTGCTTGACATCCGTAGAGCCGTTACGAACTGCATCGGCCTGCGCTAAATCGTGGCTCGCTGACGGCGAAGTCACCGGCAATACGCCCGCTGCATCCCTGACAGTCAGTGCGCTGCAAACCCTCTGCGGGATCGCCTCCAGCAGCCTCGTGAGCCGCTCGTTCTCCTCCCGAAGTGAACCCTGCAGTGCATTCACAACACATTCGGGTATTTTGCCCAACTTCATCTCTGACTCGGTTTGCGGCGGCGCAGTGGCCCTCTCGCTGCCCCGTGGCATCATGGCCGACTCCACCTGTCGCCGCATTGTCGTTACCCGGAAGAAGAGCCACAATAAGTCGCTGTGGGCGGCCGACTCGTCCTTTACGATGAGACCTCGTGCCTCGCACTCGTCCATCACAATCGCCGACGCATCCTGCACAAGTACGGCGTGGTAAAGCAGCTGGCACGCGGCGTCGTACTGCTGCGTGAGCTCCGCCACCTCCACCTCAAGTTGTTGAATATACCGAGTCGACGACGCCTCTAGCAACGCCATGCTGTCGCCGTGGGGTTGCGTGCCGTCCTGGCCGACGGCAGAAAAAACGCTCTTCTGCGGCGGGTACAACATATTCGCCGCCTCTACCGCTAAGAGCGATTCAATAAAAATAATAATAAAAAAGAAAAAAAAAAAAAAAAAAGAGAAAAAAATATATAACAATTCGCCGCCAGGAAACAAACGCATACGACCGACCGACCGGCACAAAACCCAAAGTTATTCGACAGGAGCAGAAGTCAAAAAGAGGCCGCACGTGTGAACCCAAACGCCGCGTAATGCTGCGCGTCCTCCATTCGCTCAATGGAGCGTCCCTGGGCGGCGGGAACACATGACGGCATCCCGTCAGGCCGTGAAGCCCCACGCCCCTTTTCTCCACGCACTACGCATGCAGGAAAAGAAAAGAAAAAAGAGAAGAGAAAAAAAGAAAAGAAAAGAAAAAAATGAACACTCACACAGAAGGAAGAAAAGAAAAGAAGAAAAAAGAAGCAACAACACCAAACCAACGCAGCCCCGCAGTGCACAAGCGACAGAACCAAAAAATAAAAAAAATAAATAAAACGTTATTTTATTTCATGAACAAAAGAGAGACACACACGCAAAGAGTAAAAAAAAAAAAAAAAAAAAAAAAAAAAGTGAGAAAAAAAACCTCAACAAACAAAAACAAAAACAAAAAAAACAAAACATCTTTCACTGTGGGAAATTAGGGGCATAAATCATAGGACGTGACGCAGAACAAATGGTTCAATGGGGACACAACCCTTCTTTACCCCACCAACGAAAAAAAAGAGAAAAAAAAAACAAAAAACAACAAACTTAATTATAAATAAATATTTTAAACAAAACCAAACCAAAACAAAACAAAAGAAAAAAACAACAACAACAACAACAACACACGCACGAACCAACAAAAAAAAAAAAAAAAGAAAACAAAAAACAAAACACCACCACTTCCCTGAGGTGCGCTTCTCTCAATGCCCCACCCCTCTCCCACCATTCATTCCTTTGGCACACGCAAAGTGAATCTGCATAGCCTCGTACCGCATAATTCTTGTAAGACAAATAACACCTAAGCGATAAACCGTCTCCGGAGGCTTCGAAAAAAGCTCAAACGCAGAGGAAACAAAAAAAGAAAAAAACAGGGAATGAATTCCATATCTTAAACACATTAATGATCATGTTACTAGTAGTATCGGTAGTAATAGCTGTGTTAATTATAACCGCCTCCCACACGTATGTTTGACTCTCTTTCTTCAAAGCAGCTTCCGAACCAAATTATTCCTCATTTATATTTAAAAGTCGATTATTAAATTCCGATGTTAATTTTATTTCGAAACATCGTGAAAGGCCTTCGCCACGTAAGAAACATTGGTGCTGTTCAGTCCGGAGATGGCTGCACGACCATTGAGGGTCATGTAGATGTGGTGCTTCTTTTTCAGCATTTCCACTTGTTCCTTCGTGAGACCCGTGTATGACATCATGCCGATCTGGCGCTCAATGTGCGACCAATCAAGAACCGACCCGCACTCACCCAGCTCCTTTACAAGGCGCCGACGCACATCCTGCATGCGACCAGACATTGCCCTAAGCTCCTCTTTCCACAGTGCCGTGAGTTCCTGCGAGTTCAGAATAGAGTCAACAATACGGGCCCCAGTAATGGGAGGATTACTGTACATGGTGCGAATAAGAAGAGCGTATTGCGATAAAACGCGCCCCACCTCCTCTGGGTTCTCAATAACCATATGCAAGGCGCCACAGCGGAGACCGTACAAACCAAAGTTCTTCGAAAAGGATTGTGCCACGATGACGTTCGGAACATTCTCGACGAGGCAACGAGGCAGGAAGGCGTCACGGTCAATATCACCGGTGGCAAACCCCTGGTAAGCCATATCCACGAAGGGCAAAAGGTTTCGTCGCTTAATCACGTCCACCACCTGCAACCACTCGTTTTGCGTGGGGTCCACCCCGGTAGGGTTATGGGCGCAGGCGTGCAGAAGAACAACAGAGCGTTCGGGCATCGCCTCCAGTGATTTGAGCATGCCGGGCAGGTCGATGCCCTTCGTGGCGGGGCTGTAGTACGTGTACGGCGGCAGTGTTATTCCGGCCGCCTTGAAGATGCCGGCATGGTTGGCGTAGCCAACGTCGGAGGAGTAAATATTGCTGCAGTCGTTCACAAAATTGTGAAGCATTTCGCCACCAATACGCAGTGCACCGGTCCCTCCAAGTGTATGGCAGCTCGCAACGCGGCCATCGCGAAGTGCGCGGGAGTCCTCACCGAAGCAAAGTTTTTGCGCCGCCTTCAAGAATGACCGCATGCCGTTGATGGGGGCGTATTCCATGTCACTGCCGGTATCCGACCTCTTAACCGACTCGAGAACAAACGGCCGGTTCGCGTCGTCGCGGTAAACGCCAACGGCAAGATTGACCTTCGGGGTGTGGGAATCCTGCTGGAACTCAGCCGATAGGCCCAAGATGGAGTCAGGCGCTCCCAGGGGGACGGACGCAAAAAAACTGCTGGCGGCGCGGCGAAGTTCCAGTGGGGCCTTCGCGGAAACAATTTTGGCAGAGAAAAAAGAGCGCATTGTAGATAAAGATATGGCGGATGTTGGTTTGTAAAAGTGGCTTGGGAGAAAACTGAGGGACAGGCGTAAACGGTCATTTGGAGAAAAAAAAGAAACAACAACAACAAAACGCACAATTGTCTGTGGGCGTTGGCCGCGCAGCAGCCTCGCACGTGGGAGACCCCCGCAAGGTCACCCCACTCGCCAAAACACAGAGAAGAGAAAAGCACGAGATGATTCCTCCCCTCCCACAAGAAAGAAAGAAAACAAAAAACAAAACAAGTAAAAAACCGTTCGTTTTGGAAGTGTGCATAGCACAGAAATCACACGCAAAAATATCCCACAACACAAGCGCGAACGCAGTCTGACCAATAATGGAAGGAACATTACAAAGCGACATGTTAAGGATTCAAAGGAATATGCGGTTGCAACACGCCGACACACAAGGCGTCATACGTACCCCCCCCCCCCCCCAAATTTTTTTGGTGACGCTTATTGGATATGCCGTCGCTTCTTGTATATAGGGCTGAAAGCCATTTGTACTGCGAATGTTGTTGTTGTTGTTGTTGGTTTTTTTCTCTTTCTTTTCTTTTCTTTTTTTTTTTTTTTTTTTAATTTCTCAACCACTCATTGTTTGGTCGGACGCATGCGAGCATCCGGCTAAGAAATTGGCATCCCGTCACTCAACTGGTGATCATTACGGCTGAGTAATTATTCTTTTTTCTCTCTCTTTTCCCTTCAACTCTTTTGTTTCTTTACAACGTACACATACGCAAATAAATTTGTCGAAGTCAATTTATTTGATGACAACCGCCAATTATAAGTGCT
>NW_001849541.1:278768-282372 GCF_000209065.1 Trypanosoma cruzi
CCCCCCCCCCCCCCCCCTCCCCCACACACATAAAATGCCGCCTTCGTTCAGAAGTTTTTGGGGTTTGATTTCAGTTTTTGACGACTAAAAGCGCGTTTATTCCTCGTAACCGCCATTTTTTTTCTCACGGGGTCGTTTCCAGACAAAATTGACCTCCATGACTTCTGGGCGCTGCAGCGGTGATGAAGGCGCTGGCGAATTAACGGTGACGTATTTGCGTGAAGCTTAAAATTTAAGTGACATTATCGCTCACCCACACTTATGACGTGTTATTCGTTTTGGTCGTACTCTCTAGGGGAAAAGCAGGAGACGTTCATTTGTGCGAAAATATTGTTTTTATTTTCCACGGGAAACGTTGTATTGCGCCGTCTCTTGCTCACCTCGCCAATGTCATTGGAATCCGCGTTCACCTCCACCACGCCTGACGAGCCCGACAGCGCTAGCCCCCCACGCGTCATCTCCACCGTCTGCTCCTCTTGCGTGCGGTACTGTGAGTCCTTCGGAATCGTCCCCATGTCTGTGCGGTAATCGTCGCCAAGTATATTCGTGAGAGTCAACGGGATGAACCCTCTAACGGGATGCTTCCGTCGCCATACCTCATCCGCATGGTGCCGCCATCGTGGTGTCTTGAACAGCTCCGTCAAGAACGTCGAGCCCAGGGCTATTCCGCCAACGACGAAAAAAAAAAAGCTGCAACCGAGCTGAACAGAGAGATAAGTGCCACAGTCATCACGAACTAGGGGTGTCATAAACAGACAAGAGACGGAAAACATCCAAGCAATCTCCCAGACAAAATAAACTAAAAATGCAATGTTGATTGGCTCCAGCAGAAACACACGGACCGTGCTGGACTCCAACGGTATTCCCTCCTCAATGCGGTACCGCATCCGCCACATGACCGCAATGGCGTAGATCATGTTCACAATGGAGTTTGACACTCCCAAAGCGCACCATATTGCCGTAGAGGCGCTGCATGGCATTGACAGCAAAATATCAAAACCATGAACGAGCTGGGCACCGTTTAAATTGACAACCAGTAAAGTGAACACAGGTGTTGGACGATCGTCAGGCAGTAGCGCGCGCCACACACGTGCACGCGTTTCCCGCAGTCGATACCGAAACGTCCCCTCCGCTGGCTGCATCGCCAACAACAACAACAAAAAAAAAAAGGGATATAAATCAATCAATCAATATGAATATAAATATAAATATGTCTAATGATAGCACTTATAATTGGCGGTTGTCATCAAATAAATTGACTTCGACAAATTTATTTGCGTATGTGTACGTTGTAAAGAAACAAAAGAGTTGAAGGGAAAAGAGAGAGAAAAAAGAATAATTACTCAGCCGTAATGATCACCAGTTGAGTGACGGGATGCCAATTTCTTAGCCGGATGCTCGCATGCGTCCGACCAAACAATGAGTGGTTGAGAAATTAAAAAAAAAAAAAAAAAAAGAAAAGAAAAGAAAGAGAAAAAAACCAACAACAACAACAACAACATTCGCAGTACAAATGGCTTTCAGCCCTATATACAAGAAGCGACGGCATATCCAATAAGCGTCACCAAAAAAATCAAAAGATCAAAAATGAGTTTGGGACAGAAAATGGAAAACAACATCAAATGTGCCTTCTGAATGTACCCGTTGAATGAAGAGAAGGCACTCTGCACCACAGCCAAGTACACCAAAAGGTAGCAGACATGCCACCCGTGTGTTCGTTGGGCCCTGTAGACATGCATAACCGCCATGGGAGCCAGTGCAAAGGCGTTCAGCGTTCGCACGGTGACCAGCACACCCCCAAAAAAGATATGGTCGGAGGAATTACCCACAAACGTTGCATTAAAGTCAATGGTGCTAAAGAGGCTCTGGTTTCCCTGCGCGAAAAAGGCAACCCATGAAAAGAGATGCAACAACACCGCTTGCGAGAATCCAGGAAGGTGCTGTGTTGCCCGCACAACAGACGGCAACACCGCCCCGTAAAGTGCAGTAGCAGCGCCTATAGAGTATTTTTCGCCACAGAGCGAACTTGCCCACAAGACAATGACCATGTACCGTAGCCCTGAACCATTGCGAGAAAATAAAGTTAGCATAAAAGAAATTAGTGGCGCGATGTGGTGCAAAGGAAAATGATTGTGGCATACGACCATGAGTAAACTTTGTGCCACTACCCAAAGGCGATCCAATGTGCACGACGAGGCACATAAAAAAACAAAGGCACCCAAAAAAAGACCCGTAAATTCCCACTCCTTTCCAGCTGCATTTGCTTCCACCCATTGCTCCAGTAGAGAAGGCATCGCAACCGTGTGGGATATCTGCAACCGACTGCGGTAAAGCAGGGGCACCATAACCCGCAAAGATACCTGCAAAGCAAAAAGAAACATTGCAACACTCATGTGAGTTGTAGCAAGAAGTGCTGTCAGAAGAAGCAACTGTAGCAGTGAAAGCACTTCCACATCTTCCCTCAAAATAAAACTGTTGGCAAAGACGGCACACGTACGAAATAGAAATATTATCAATGCCCAAGTGTCAATAAGCCTCTCCCGTCGAATAATCCCTAAAACGTCTTTATTTCGGAACCACGAAAAAGCAGACGCCATGAAAAGAGACGATCCAATAAACATACCGCTCCGCTTCATTTCGTTCCGTGATTTGCGTCCAAAAAGGCTCATCAGTGAAATACGTTTCCGCCAAGTTAAACTCCTATTTTTCCACGCATCCATTACTGGAACTCCCGCCTGATTGAAGAAACTCATTAATTGCCGCCAGTTACACGCCTCAACTGTGTACAAGTCCGCATCCGGATCGGCAAGCGTGATGATCTCCGGGATGACTCGGCCAATACTACTAAACGGGATGGGAACGCCCAAAAGAATACTGATCGTTGGTGCCAGGTCTGTTTGCTGCGCCACGCCCAGCTTTTGAGGAGGTACACCGGCCATATTACGGCAAGACTTCTCCTTTATCGTTCCCTCGCCAATCTCATCGGTCCAGCGGTCCTCAGTTAACTCAGAGCGTCGACGTAGAGATTTCGCGGCTGCTTCCGCCGAGACGTGTAGGGATGATGATGACGCGTTATTCCCATCAAACAGTTCAGCGTACAGGAACGTCTCAATCTCCTGAAAAGAATCTCCGCCGTGATCACCGGCGTTTGTCATGCCATGGTCCCCAAAGAGAAGCAGCAACGTTCTCATGCGCGTTTTGCGTTGATGACGCATGAAGTGCGTCAAATTATGGACCATCGCGTCGATTCGTGCAAGTGCCCGATCCATTTCAGGGTGGTCGGCGTGATGACGATGGCCAACGTGATCAACACCCAAGTAGTGGCCAATGATAAGCTTCGCGTAATCCGACGGCGCCTTCTCCAATGTTTCCGACAGAAGCGTTGGCAGTATATTTTTCGTCACATTGTTGTCATTCGTTTCAAAATCCGAGATGTTGTACGGCGGACTGGCGTGGGTGCGCTTCCACGGCGTCGTGTCGTCGTCGTCGTCGGGAAACATATTCAGCCAAGTGTCGTCGCCAAGGAGAATCGAGCGGCGGCGCAACTGATGCAACAAACTGTCACTTTCTACGGCTTCCGTGTTGAGGTTTGCCTTCAGCTCAA
>NW_001849542.1:0-40134 GCF_000209065.1 Trypanosoma cruzi
CACCCCGACCGCTGGATAAGGAGTGCGTGGCCTCACCCACAAGCATTCGAATATCCCAGCCAACCTCCTGCCAAATATTTTTAGTAGCGTCAAATTTTATACTATAGTTTCCCACAAGTAGAAACGCCTTATTGTCCACTCCAACTGATGTGGGATTTCGCAAAACGCCCACAAGATCATCGCCATTCCCATCGCCAAGGACAGTGTGTACCCTCCATTCCGTGCTAGTGACCTCAGCGACAATGGATGGCCACGTCTCCGCAGCGCTGATGTACCCAGCCACAATATCGGCAGAACCAAGCTCACTCGATGTTTTGTGCGATCCAGTATACTTGATCCAACCCTCGGCAAGCACAGTCATTACTCCACCAGCGCGGACGAGAGAAGGAGCGGCAAATGAGTTCCTCGTTGTACTTTGGCCCTTCCCACCTTTTGACACCACCAGCGTCTTCTCTGGCACAAGAATAGCAACCTCATTCGGCAGCTGCGCATCCCCCGAATTACTCTCCACCGCGTGCGCAGCTCCACTGCCACAGCAAACCATCACGACGAGGAGGAGCACCGCGGAAGTAAACACACGCCGGGACATGTTGGGCCTCTGCGGCTCACTCTCTCCTCCTTCCCTCCTCCTTCCGCTGGATCCGGTCACGCGGCGACGGTTGTGTGTGCGGGGTGCCTTCACCGCAGCAACACGTGAGAGCATATAAATGTGTGTGTGTGTGTTGTTGGTCCTTCAGAGCCCTCGAATCTCACAGTAGCGTTTAGCGCTTGGTAGTAACTTCCTTCTTGGAGGGGAGCAACAGGCAACAGCTGCAGAAAGGCAACACAACAGCAGTACACACCGCCACCACTCAAAGCAAAACACAAAATCACCATCCCCGCAGCCATTACTCCCCAGTACCCCCATCAACAGCACACAAAAATTAAGAAAAACAAGTGAGCAGCCTCCCAATGGGGTACCGCAGGCCATGGCGCTGCAAATAAGCCCAGCGACAGGGAGCCACGTGTGCAGTGAGGAGCGCGAGAGTTGCACTGCAACGGCACGGCTGCGTGACACCCCGTTGGGAGCATCGATGCAGACCAGCACGTCACGTGCAAGAAGAGTTGCTTCTCCCGCTCAAGAAAGGGAAAGACCAGCCTCAGCGTCCCAATAACGAGAGGTCGTCTGCACCTCCTCGCAGCACCTGTAAGCTCTGCAGGCAAAATGATGCAGGTGACGCCCTCCTGCACGCATGGCGGCCGCTGCACCCGTCGTAATGGCAACCGCATCCTCTGGCACCACTCGCCGCGGTGGGTGCGCACAGTCTCCGTCTCACTCCCTCCTGTCCCTCTCCCTGAGATCTCATCGGTGGACGTGGCACACTCACAGACATGTCAGAAAGCAATTGTGTTTCTTCCTCCCTCGCACACCGCACAGCAGCACCGCCAAACGCATGTCGCTCCTCCTTTCGTGGATTCTCCTCAGACACGCCTCCCGCCACATTCATCAGCTCACAGGCACGCAGTCCGTAAACGTCACACTGCTGCTCCGCATGACGGTGCCGCACACACCAACACGGCGCCTCGCCACTCGGCGCAAGGAGTGTCTGGACACACAGAACAGGTTGCCCCAGCGAACAACAGCCCCCTCCAGGCAGTGAGACAGGGCTCGTCAGTAACAATCAAACAATCAGCCCCTCGTCTCTTCATTCCGCCATGCACGAGGTTCTGCTTGCCTCATGCATCATCCGTGACGCCCGGGCTCTTAATGAGCGAAAAACGCTATGCTCCCCTCGGCTCATTGATAAACCCTCTGAACATTCTCAGCCAGTCGTCGCCATGTGCCATGCATAAGGAGCACCACGGCAAGAATGCACAGGAGCTTATATGCAAAACCCTCAACTCATTCCGCGTCAATGAGGAGTGTGGCATCATACATGCGTTTCACAACAATGTCGACTTGCTCTTCCCCGAGAGGCCTCCCATACACATCGCACGTGATCACAATAAAGAAAAAGTAACGCCTCCAGTCAAACCGTCATTCCGCGGCGGAGGCCAGGGCACAATCCAACAAAATACGGCAAATCGTCATATATGCCACAAAGGCCATCGGCGGCTCATGAGGCAAATGCACAGCACGGAAGAAGAGTCATGCTCACAACACACGCAACGCACAGACACCGAGAGAGTTGGGGGAAACAGCACTAGAGCAACCTCATTCAACCACCGACAGAGGAGCTCGTGGGCGCTGCAGCCAAAGCCATTCTCTGTGGATGCAAGTGATAACAGCACCAAACAACGTGAAGCGCCAGTCGGGCACCACATATGGGCCACGGACACCACCCACCCACCCATTCACTCTTCCTCCTCCCAATGGCGTGGCCCTCCTTCACCTCCGCAAACACGTTTGCTGCTCAGTCATGCGAGCCTCAGACGCAAGCACTCAAGTGGCGTTTCGGCAATCCAAAATTCAGCACCTCCGAATGGCAGTGGAAATGCTCGCAGAGGCCACACGGCTCCTCAACGCAGCCTCAACCCTCCTCACGACTCTTCAATGCGACGGAGAGGAATACAGGCGGCTCTCGTGTCACAGAAGACGGCCAATGGGAGCGCTGTCCACATGCAGAAAATGCCGAGGTCTGAAACAGAGGAGAGAGGAGGTTCGCAGAGGGTGTCACCTGCCACGCCTGACGTGCGTCGTCTCATTTTTGCAACGGAGAAGTGATGAGACGGTCGTTTCGGTGCCTGTGTCTCACACTCGGGCCAATGAACGCCTCAAGGAACATCCGGCAGAGGGCATGCGGCTGGCCGTGCAAACAATCCCGAGTCTCGCCGACGTTACCGCGGCCGCCGTTCCGGCGAGGCGTCGCTCTCCTTCTTCCTTGTCTCCCGTGCGTCATCCTCGTATGGAGGAAAACGCCCTCCACGATTGGTGTCATCAATTACCTCCAAATAACGAAAAGGATTCCCAGCCTCGAGAAAAAGCCCCCAAAGTGGCAGTCAACGTGAGCCAAACAATGCGTGTGGCCTTCCGCAGCCGCGTGCATTGCAACTCCCCTCAGCTGCCCGGTGCTTCTTCCTTCTTTGTGGACCCAAACCGCATAGTACACTTGGAATTGCTCGGGTCCTCCACAGGCTCATGTAACCGTGTCCACCACGCCCGTGCAGCTCGTGACAGCATCACGTCACCGTCCACTTCTGCGGCACCGAATAGCGTGAAATAGGGATCCAAAACACCACATCCGTGAGGCAAAAGCACATGCATCGCTCCAACGAGTTCCCACTGTGAGAAATCCCACGGCGGCACGCACACTCTCGCTCTCCCATCAAAAATTTGCCGTCAACAACAACAACAACGGCATTAAGAAGCAATGCTCGGGGCAATCCCTGAGAGCCGTCCCCACCTCGGCGACCGACCGACACCGGGAACCCGGCACTCTAGTGCCGTTCCGGGAGGGACTCCTGCCACCGCCAACCGTGTTTCCCTGTCGCGTTGACACACAGAGCCTTTTCGCAAAACGACGCGCTCCATTTCAGAACGTGCCTATGAGAGCGCAGGCAACAGGCGCAGGGCGCACCATCGCATTGTCCCGTCACAAAATAAAAAGAGAGCATCCGTGCCAATTTGCTGCAGCACTCACGGATGTGCTTTTGAGCATTTTTTGATATTGTCTTTGCTCGCACTCGGCACGTGTGTGTGTCGACATAAAATGTGACATTGCGTACGACACAGTTGCCAGCTGTGATCCGATGTATGTCAAAGACAGACCTCGCGCTGCACGCATAAGAGTCACGAAAAGAAAGAAATATACTCATTCATATGAGCGCATCGTGGTAGAGTCGATTGCCTTCCTGCAGAAAGCAAGTGGCCACCCCTACGTCCCTCTCATAAACATGTTTGGGAAAATGAATGGCCGATTCGCTCTCCGCAGCGCAGAGTTTAGCGCCTTGTTGCATGTGCACGTCCGTCACATTGTGTGGTAAGAAAGTGTCCTCCGCAAAGACGCGGGCAGTCGCCTCACAACAACGGCAGTAGCAGCCGACAGACAGTCGTCGTTTCAACCCATTCATGACTGCAACATGGAGAAGAAAGAAGTTTACCGCAGTGTGTGCAACGCTCCTCAGATTATTGGTGAAATCACACTGCTGCAGAAAACAGCAATGATGCGGCAGAAATACGCAGATGAGAGATCACCTTCTCTCCCTATGCGTGCAAAGGACGAAATCGCTGGATAAGGATTGAAGTGCCAATCAAAAGCGCATTTTTTGGCGCCAGTATGATCTAGTGCACCCCCGCAGTGTCTACACCTTTGGCCAGTCAAGGCTGTGACCCTCCTCAGCACAACGCAGGTTCCACTCACTTGTCCGACGTCGGAAAGCCAAGCCCGGGCGGCTTGACTGCTCCTACAGAGCCCGCGCCCAATGTCTTGTGGGTGTCGCGGCGGTTTTGTCTCAGCCTCCGGCCAAAGCTTCAAAGCCGCGCTACATTGACTCCTCGCGTATCGTCACAATTCCGCGTGAAGTGGGCACACCTGGGCGGGTAATTGTGCGGTGCAGCCGCAGCCACCGCGAAATTGGCAGCGCACAGCCCTGCATCCACAGTGATGCGCTGCAGTAATGCTTGACGGGAGTCTCTTGAGCCGTCTGACCATTGGGCAAACAAACAATGCAGACCAAAACGGCAAGCCAAGGCGCCGGCGATATTTTCACTGCTGACTCGGAGGCCCAAATATGTAAAAACAAAAGAGACACCGTTTCTTTAAAAAAAAAAAAAAGAGAAAAAAAAGAGATTTCCCTGCTTTCGAGATGGTGCTGGCAAAAATAGCGGCAATCAACACCAAAACTTCGGCCACATCCGCGCACAAGACCCGCACACCCGCTGAAAATCAACCTTCCAAAGGACAACAAGCTTCTCACTTCGCAGAAAAGAACACTCTTAAAGGTGCTGTCATCCAAAAAAAAAAGACGGAAAATGCAGCACGCACACGACAGTGAGAATTAGAGCGGGGTAACAGCGCACCTTCCCCCCTCCCCAGCAGATCACAATATACCGCGCATTTAAATCCCAGAAAAAAAACAAAAAAAAACTCTTTGTTGTAAAAAATACCACTAATGAAACACATACGGTTGATCCACTACGTTCACTTGTGGTGCAAAAAAAAAAAAAAGGGATGCTGCAAGGAAACACAGTTCTTGCCTCCATAGCTCTGCGCAGCTGTTGGTGTTACATAAACCCTATCCTTCATACAATAAATCCACTTATTCCCACATAACTGAAAAAATATTTTGCTTTCCGCACATTGTGGTATGAAGGTGCGGCTCTACATAAACAAGAACGCTTTTGAGGACGCCCCGTGTTTTCCTCCTCAAAAGCTCGACAGTATCGCAAAACGCCAATAATAAAAAAAAAAAGAAAGGTAAACATATATTCTGAACGTGCAGGCACACAGCTACGGCGTGCTTAGCATCTCAACCACTCATAAATATATATGAACTTATATAATGCATCTCTTCAGCCATATCAGTCAAAAATAAACAAGGACAAGCAGGTGCAGCACCAGAGCACACACATACACGAGATTCCTCCCACCAGCAGACACTGACGATGCACCGCCGCCAAAAGAGCTCGACGAATTACTGTGGGCACCGTCGCCGTCGTCTCCGTCGCTGTCGTCTCCGTCGTTGTCGTCTCCGTCGTCGCTGCTGTCCTTGTCTTCTTCCACGCCATCAAGATCCTGGCTCAAGAACAAGGTCCTGATTTCCTTGGCATTCAGCTGACGGTTGTAAAGAAAAACGTTTTTCGCCGTCACATGGCTTTCCGTAGGCATATTACTGCTGTTATAACTGCCAATGTAGAAGTGGGAAATGTCAGGCGTGCCCTCGTTTGGCACAACGGTCTGCCCTGAACCCGCTAGGGGTTCTCCATCAATGTACACGGAGCCCATTTTATTCGCCATCGTAAGAACCACGTGGTACTTCTTGTTCACCTCCCACGATCCCGTCGGCGTCGCCGGTGTCGATCCGTATATCGGCTGCCATTGGTGTTTCTCGTCGTACGAGAGCCCCAGGAGCTTTTCGCCGCCAGAAGAGTCCAGGCTCGCACCCAGCAGAGGAGTCGCGTCCCTCGGAACCTCGTGAATCGTCACCGAAGCCACCAGCGTAAACTCGTAGTTTGCAAAGTGATACCGTTGATTCTGCCCCTGCTGGCTCACCGGCCAAAGTGCTCCTCCGCCAACCCCCGCAAACTTAAAGCCGTTCGGAACCTTCTCCGCATTTGCCGTGCTTGCGTTGACGCAGCGGTACGCATCCTCCCATACGTTTTGGGTGGCATTGTCGGACAAAAAGCCAGCAAGACCAACCGTAGTGACAGCGGGACCACAAACACGCTCTGACGACAAAGTGGCGGGATCAGCAGGGGTGCAAATGCTGGACAGGTGGCTGTCCCAATTCTTCCAGGACTGCAGCACGGATTTAATAATCATTAGCTCGCCAACCAGGCGCGCAAAAACAAGGCTGTACACCTCGTTAGTGTTGATCTCATGCAAACAGTACAGCTTATCATCCTTGTACAAGACGGAGCTGTAGGCGGAATTTTCATCACCAATGGATACTTGCCCAACGTTATAAATGCGCTGGTTATCCGTCAGCCAGAGGTTCAGTCGGTCGCGCAGCCACTTTCCCTTAAAATTCAGCGGGTGTGTGAAGAGCATCACACGCATTCCTTCGATGGTCACGGCAGTGAAGCTGCTCTGACTGCCGGGCTGGTCCGATTTTGGTGAGGGGCCCCACACACGCGAGAGCGTGCCGACAGCCTCCACCCACGGTCTCTCCATGTCACCGGAATTGTACACCAGACGGCGCGCCCGGTCAACCCGGGTGTTTACGATGAATTTATTTTTCCACTCAAGAACCACAGGTTCGGAGCAGCCAAAATCGCTCCTACCCTCTGAGAAATTCCACGTCTTGCCCTCATCTGCCGAATAAAAGATCTTGGAAAAAATTTGTTTTTTCATGTCCGTAACCTGCACAGGGTACACAAGATTCCCATTGGACGCCACAGTGGCAACACCTGCACCGCCGAGAAATTGCTTTGTAGGTATTCCTTCCATGTATGCCGGGAAAAATTCCTTCAGTGACACGGGACTCCCCCATGTGATATTCGCAGTTGTCTTGCCGTCTGCAGTGGACTTCGTAACCTCACCAACGGCAAGCAGAATATCCCAGTCGCTTCCATCAGGCTGCCAAGTCCAGTAGTTTTTCGATTTATTGTAGCTTCCAACCAGGACGTAAAGCTTGTTGCCCTTCACAATCACTGTGGGATCCACCACACGAGAAACAGACGATACACGACTGTTCTTGATGGCGATTTGAGTCTCCCACGTCTCCCCATCGTCCACGCTGTACTTCACTACCGTATCAATAAAGGAGTTGTCATTGGATGTCGTGTAGCGAGCGTCTGCAATGGCAACCATCACCCCGTCCACATTAACAAGGGCGGGAAGGCGGAACGAGTGGACAACCCGCTCGGTGACTTTGCCCTTGTCTTCAAACGGCACCGTCGAATTCCTACGCTTAAACAGCTCAATTCGACTCGATTCGGGTGCCAGGGCATGAGCAGGCACATTGGGGCAAAAATTCAAAAGGAAAAACAAAACAAGCACGTAAAGGAGCAATCGGGGCATTCTTTTCACCTTGACGCTTGAATTTTGACTCGTGATTGATATTTCCGTGTGAAGGTAACGCCTGTTTAATTACGTTGAATATTTGCCTGTGCTGCTGGCTGAATCCTGAGCTTGTCTATATAAATAGAACGGAAAAAAAGAAGGGGGCAATAGAAAGGCAGTGGCCTCGTCATACCCTCGATGTTTATCCCAAGTATATATTCCGATAACCTCTCTCAAGACACGGTGTAATCTGTTAGAATTGGAGATATTATTCCTTAAAAAGCGGAATGCTTTAGCTTCCTCTAGCCACAATACCCTGCCGCCAGCGGTGGGAATCAAAAAAAAAAAAAAAAAAAAAAGTAATAAAATGAAACTCATCTGATCGTCATCGGTTCTTTTTGATTCTTTCCATCGCAGTCAACCAAAAATTAAAAAGAGAACAAAAAAAACAAAAAAAAACAAAAGAGAGGAATAGAGAAAGAAAGAAAGAAAGAGAGGGAGAGGGAGGGAGAAGAAAAGAATCGCACGTAAAATTGTCCTCCCTTTTATCACTGGTATATAAATATATATCTTTACGTACGCATGCATGCATGTGTATATTTTGGGCAGTCATCCTTGCCGTCGTTGCTCTTTTCAGAAGAGTTTCAGAAGAAAAAAAAAAAAAAAGGCGTAAAATACGGAGAAACGGACGTTTCATGTCAATCCGTCTTCTCACGTTGTGTTGGTCTTGGGGAGACGCTGAAGTGCGATGCCTTTTTCAAAGGTGAAGTTTTGTTTGACCGCATGATTCCCTCAAGACAAAATAAACATTTCCCAATGCAGTTAAAAACAAAAAGCCATAACGGGACAAGTACAAAAAACCATAAAAATAAAATATCAAGTTGTGCCTTACGAACTGGACGTGTTTCCAACTCCACATTCTCATTAAATATCACACATCTTTCAAAAGATTCATTTCTTCTAAGAAGTTGATTGCGGTAACGACTTTCAATAATGTCAACAGCCCTTTCTGCACCTCCAAGGAAGTTGGAAATACGAATAAGTTGTTTCATTTTTTTTTTTATTTGTTCCAAATGTTGCACAACCCATTGTATTGCATGTAATAAATCTTCAATATTAAATACATCTTTATGTCCGACGTATTTTCCCACACCTGCTTCTTCTAAACGTTGACAAACATCGGGTTGATCGGCAAAGAAAGGGATACCAACAACGGGTAATTGTGCCTCAAGTGCTTCATGTATAGAGGTATCACCACAATGTGATATAAACACCAACAGACTTTTATGACGCATAATTTCCATAGGAGAAAGAAAATAGGAACGAATAAATAATTTCTCTTTCATTTTTTTCAAGTATCCTTGCGGGAGATCCTTTTTTTGTTTATCTTTCATCTTCCAAATGACACAATACGGAAGTTGTTCAAGTGCTTTGGCAATACGATCAACTTGGCGAGGATTGAGGGAAACCAATGTCCCAAAGTTAACGTAAATGGCACCTGTTGTACAATGATGTAGAAATGTGGAAAGTTCCTTTTCCATGGGTGGAATGCGGTCTTTCTTAAAAGACAGTAATCCAAGTGGATGGAAATTTGGGCATAATTCCTGTGGAATATCCAACCCCCAAATAAAAGGCAGTAACACCGTGTCATAGAATCCTCCCAACTCATTCCAATCACGAAGGGGCGGAATGTTGTAAAGTGCTCGTTGGCTATTAAAAGGATCTAATGAAGGAGGAAATACAAAAAACGCACTCAATGAAATATAATTTAGCAATCGTTGTCCAATGTTCATTCGTGCAGGAAAGCCACTTCCCATATTTGGAATACGGTTGTTGATACCCAACTGGATTGATGATGTTAATGGAACGGAAATTACAGAAGGAATATCCAATGCACGTGCCACAGACCCACCAACGATGGTATTTGCATCACTAATTAATACACTTATTGGACGCTTGGCATGTAAGTTCTGGGCTTCCTTAAGATAATCACCAAGATGTAAAGTATGATGACGAACGGTTTCCCTCAAAAAACCAAACAACGTCTTCTGGGGATAAGGTTCAAGGCTCATTTTCTCAAAAAAAGTAGGATCCATAAACGCGCCACGTGAGGGGATTATAATGCAATTTGTTGTGTTCTCATCATGATGCATCATCTCCTCACACCATAGAGGGTTTTCAACAAAATACGTAACATAATGTCCACGTTCTGTGAAGGCCTCTCCAACAGATCGCAAAGGCCTCCAATGACCATAAAGGGGAATGCACATGATCCCAACATGCATGGGGGACGGATTGGGCACGACTGGATCCAGCAGGGATCCTGTCACCGTGGATATGGGCCCAATAAGCATGCCATTTAGCGTAAACACACACCATAAACATATTTTTGTAATAAAAAAGACTTTCATTGTCTGTGTCTAGCTAACTCTTACTTTTTCCTTTTTGTCACCCCCTTTTTCCCCCTTTATTTTATTTTATTTTATTATTTTTGCTTTCAATTTATTGCGCTCTCGCAGTTGGAAGAAAAAAAAAAAAAAAGAATAAATAAAAATAAATAAATGTTTTTTTTTTTCTTTTCTTTTTTGGCCTTTGCACCGCCCGCAACTTCTCTCCGATCAACCCTGCCAACATTAACTTTATTTCAGCTGTTACCGGGGAGCATGGTGACACACACTTACACACACGGATGGTTTTTTTTTCTTTCTTTTTATATGCCTTTGCTTCAATGGCAGAATATTTCCCTTTGGAATTACCGCTCAACCAAACCAAAGGCGCTTACACCCCCCCCCCCCCCCCCCCGCCCTGCCAAAAGTGCAAATGACACGGCGTGTTGGAATGTAAAGGGAGGGAAAGGAGACATGCGGGCTGCACCAGCGGCGTGCATCGTTTCCAGCCGCGACGAATGTTCACGGAGCCGCTCTGTTCTTCTCCCTCAATCGAACCATCGTCTTTTCCCTGTCACATCGGCAACACATGTGGAAATGGCGCCCTCCTTTTTTTTGTTTGTTTGTTGGATGCCTCCTCTTCTCTCTCTCTCACACACTCTGCTGCGTGTCTGGGGCCTACTGCCATGACGATCCCCCCAAACGGAAATGACAGAAAAAAAAAAAAAAAAAGAGACTGACAGCGAGGGGCAGAGAAGAAGGCGGAGTAAAGAATGAGAACCGCAGGACCCCCACACAATTCACCCGCCCCCATTTTCTTTTTTTTTTTTTTTTTTTTTTTTTTTTTGATTCCTCGTTTTCCCTCCTCCTCCTTTCTTTCTTTCTTTTTTATTGCGTCAATAAAATTTTTGTCGTCTTTTCATATCAGAAATGACAGAAATAAAATCGGTAAAAAAAAAGAAAAAAAAAAATTTAGTGGAAATAAGACGCCTCTTTTTTTTTTTTTTTATTCCTTTTTTTCCTTTAAGTTTTTTTTGTTTTTTTTTCCCCCCCTCAAATCTCTTCTTTTCTCCAATTTTTATCGTTTTTTTTTTTTTTTTCCTTTTCGTGCGTGTATTCGTGTGCGTGTGTAGTTTTTTATTTAAATAAATAAATAAATAAATAAATAAATAATAAAAAAGAAGAGGAAAATAAAAACAGACGGCAGAATTGCCTACGGTGAACTCATTTCACAGGCAAAGCAGGCATCATCATCATCATCACCATCATGTTAACAGATCTTTGCCTGTGAAAAGTCCATTTCTGGGTGTGCCGCCATAAATTTTGCCAGCATGTCCCGCTTCTGCTGCTCCTCCGACGTTGGCAAACCCATCGCTTTCTGACGCTGATCGTACATCATCTTCTCCACCGTCTGTCGCGTTTCACTGTCAAGATCATCTAACTTGGAATTCTCCGGCACCACCTTCTGTAGATCGATTTCCGCATCACCGGCAATGACGGTCTTCCACCATTCCATCTGGTTCATTTTCGTGAGCGTGATAACAACCGTAGAACCATCCTCTATAGTCCACATGCACTCTTCAGCCTTTACGGCGGCGTAGAGATCACCATTCACAATGGGCGTTTTCCCTTTCATTCCAACACGCATATGGCGCTGCTGCAGCACGATATCAAGGTCTCTTCCCTTGGCATTTGCAATGGGTAACGGCACTCGCACCTCCACCTCCTGCAGAGTTTGGGAAAACATGTAATGCTCGTAGTCAAATCCATTGCCTGCGGTCGGAGGAAGTCCTTTTGGCTTCATACCATCCTCGTCTTCCTTGGCGTTGGCTACCGCATTGGCCGCCTTCTCCATTTCCGCCTTGCGCTTGGCGGCCTCTGCTGCTGCTTTAGCGGCTGCCTTGGATGCCGCTTCTTCCTCGTCCTCCAACACCTCCACTCGTGAAGCAGCGTCTTTCTGCTTTCGTAGCGCCTCCTCTGTCTGCTTCTTCTGCAGCCTCTCTTCGGCTCGCACTAGATGACGCTCCAGCGCCCGCTGTACAGACTCTCGAGCCTTTTGCGGTTGCGTGAAAAAGTCTGTTTTCCTCCCAAGAAAGGAGAAGAAGGTGTCAAGGATGGAATCAATCCCATCGTGTTGCTGGGCAATAGCCAACAGCATGGTGTCAAATCGTTCATCAGCCGACATCGCTGTCTGTCTGTCTGTCTCTTTTTCTCTCTTTCTGTGTGTGTGTGTGTTTGTGCAATCACCGCCCTCCCCCCCCCCTCCCTTTTTTTTTTTGTGTGTGTGTGGCAGCGTTCGTCTACAAGATACGCACGACACGGGTTTCAACCCACAACAAAACAAAACAACAAAAGCAACAAGAGGGACAAATAAAGGGAGAGGAAGAAAAAGAAGGAAAAATACAAAATCCATACAATTAGATAGAGGAAAAAACAACAACAACACACACACACACACAATGACAACTACAGGAGGAGTTGTGCGTATGTGTGGAGGAAACACTGCACCCGTATACGCATGCATTGCCAATTGGCAGCGAAACAAAATCGTATTGCCATCACTCTGTAAACCGCCAACAAAACAAACAACGTGTAACTTCAGAGATTCAAAAATGAGGAGGGGGAGAAAAAAAATAATAATAATAATTATTATTATTATTATCCATCCTCACAAAATGAGTGGGATTTTGCAAGGATCGTGGGGTACATATCACCAGGAGCATTACGACATCACAGCTGGAGGTGAATGCACCGCACTAAGAAGCACAGACCACCGCCTTAACAGTTCATTAAATAATGAAAAAAAAGGGTAATCGGAGCTTTGCAACAATCTCAATACCTGTTTCATCTGTACCAAAGCAGCAGCACGTGAAATATCGTTGCAGCAACACGGAGTTGTTCCGTTTTGAAGAGGTGAGGAAAATGTCACATCGCGAAGGGCCAGAAACGGCATTATTTTCATTTCCACCTCCATGGCATTCCAAAGCCCTTCTAACATTTCCCACTGGGGGCTTTTCTTCCCAAACTCATTGTAAAGACGTAAAACAAAGTCTCCAATTGACGCAGCAGATGCACGTTGTCGATGCAGATGATTCTGAACGAGGCATATGTACATACGCTGCAGGCTAAGTCGCCGAAAGGTGGTGAGTTCATTCAGCCGCACCCACGCCTTTCCCCAATCATCCTCAAAAAATTGAATAAATACCCGAGTCACAGCCTGACTGGAAAACAGATAAAAACGCAAGGTAAGGGATTGATCAATAAGACTCCACCAAGCCTTGCAGACTAAACAGGCAGTAGAAAGTGCACGGGGAGAAAGATATTCCAAAATAATCCCTTGTACCGCATACGGAATGGGAACAACACCAAGCGAGAACTTACCGCCATTCAGGTGAGTTTGGGACGTTGAAGATATTCTTCTATTTTTTTCCGCCGCCGCCTCCATCACATCATCATCGTCTACCCCGCGCCCTCGCTTCCTCGGAGCCGGCTGTGCAGCATACGAAACTAAAATGGCATCCTCATCCGCCGCAGCTTCACACGTGGTGCTACGATAAACAAATGCACCATTCGTGAGAATAGACAGTGTGCGTGAGTTCTGTGATGCCCACCAATACCAGGTGGGTTTCTGCGTTGCATTCCTTGCGCAAGATCGTAACCAGGGTAGGAGGGGTAACGCATGCTGTTGCACCACCCTGTTTTTCTTCCTCAAAGACATTTCCCCTTTGGCCTGACAGTGAAGAAGTGCCCTCGAGAGATTTAACAACAACAGGGCAATATTGGAGCTCAATGGTTGATTTTTATCTTCGTCATCATGCATCTCGCGGAGGTATGGTGTGGTCTCAAAGAGTGTACATAACGTTCGGCGGATGGACATCATATCAATGCTCCGATCCAAATAAAAGTTAAGAAATGAAAGCAGAATCGGCCCTAAAATCTCCTCTGAGAGCCCACCATCAAATTCCGTCATGTCCTCTTGCAGGTGATGCAAGGCGTTTGCCAAATCATCGGTCCGTCGTGCAGAAGAAGTGCCATCGTTCGCATTCTCGCTCCTCTGTGCGGCATCCAAAGCATGTTTCAAGTGAAAAAACAAAGTAAATGTACTGTTGGTATGAAGCAACACATCCATGAGTGAAAGCGTGTCTGTCGGAATGGTTCCCTGCCGTGCAACCTCGCCATGCCTACCGCGTTGAATAAACTGAAATCGCTTCAAAAAGGACACAGACGAGTCGCTAAAAAGGTGAGGCATGGCTTCTCATTTCCACAGAATAACAACCAAAACAACAACCCTACACCCACCCGCCATTAAAAAGAAAAAAGAAAAAAAGGAAAGAAAAGGAAGGAAAAGAGGGAAAACCATGGCAACATATTTCAAAACTAAGTAAACAGGAGGAGGAGGGGGAAAGTGTGCTTGTGCGAGCGGAACTTTGCTTAGGCAACGATCCACGGAAAGCAACCCACAGTCAGCAAGAAGGAAAGAGGATTGCGTAAACTAACGGGGAAGGCTTTCGTTGTGCCAATGTGAACAACAACAACAACAACAACAACAAAATAACATATTGACAATTAATCAAAAGAAGAACAAAACAAAACAAAAAAACAACAACAATACACATCAGTTGACAACCTCCTACAAGTGGGAGAAATCGACAATATCTGTCGTCTCGTGGGAGGCCCAATTGGAGATGCGTTGCTTGACCTTTGCCGGGTCTTGCTGCTTGTAGAAAATTGGCTGTTGAAACTCCTTCACGAGATGATTGCGGTCCTGCATAAACTCATGAAACGCCGAGAGACCTACCATGCCTCCTGACCACGGAGTTGCACCAACTGCATCGTTATTCCCTAAACGTACTAACAACCGCGGAATGGCCATGCGCTGCGGTTGAACACCATCACGTGAGCTCAAAAAACGTTCCGTCGGGTTGTACACTACCGAATTCAGTCCGCGAAATATTGTGCGTACTTGCACATCGCTCGATCCATAGCTCCGCACCCACGGAAGATTGTTGCAACGCCCAGGGGCCCATATATTTGGACGCTTGTACAATTGCATCAACGTACTGACACGATAGTGACCATCGGGTGCCTCATGCTCCTGGAGAATGTTGCACTTCCCTTTTCCTGCCTGAATGCATCGTGGTACATCGCCAATGGTTGAAAAAACATAATCAAATTCCTCTTCGCCAGAGGATTCTACCTTGTCACCGGTCAAGTGCGGTTCACGGCGTCCAAAATACGCCTGACTCACGATGGACTGCTGCGGAGCCGGTTCAAAGTGTAATTTGTCGTACCGAACCATAAACCGTGCCGGTTCCGCCGGGGGCCTACCAAACCCTAACAACCGCGTCAACAATGAAGAGGAATTTAAATCAATACGCTTGCCGTTTGAATCGCATCCATCGACATCTGTCACACGCGTACAGAGGTGTAATGAAAGATTCTTGCATTTCTGCAGGGCGTTAACTGCGTACTTACGGCTCGTGGTTGGTAGGGCGGGGATAAGTTCCGACTTGGAGTGGTACAAATGCACCTGCATCTCGGGCCTATTACGCGCCAGATCCATCGCCAGCGACGTACCAACAGGCCCTCCGCCAAGTACCGCCACCTTCTTGCAGGTGCCGAGAAACTGATTAAAGTGCCTCAGCTCTTGCACGCGACCGGCGATGGTGCGCTGCTTTGTCGCAAAGGGAAATGGCTTGCGCTCTCCCGGGGCGATAAAAAGAAGGTCGTATGACACACGACGACCGTCGCGTAACGTGACCGCCTCTTCATCAACGCCGTCCACCGTGCCCGTTAAAACGTTACTTCTTTTTAAGTAATAGCGATGAAGGATAAAAAGCCGGCGGCATGCCTCCTCATTCAGTTCACTCCACGGATTTGCCACGATGGGAATGATGTCATTTGTGAGCTCAAAGTAATTCTTTTCGTCAATAAGTGTGACATCAAACATGCTGTCAAACATGTACGCCAGCTTTGACCCCGTGTATCCACCACCGACAATTACACAACGCACAGGAACAACGTCCTTGCTTGGGTCCAGAATAAGTTCCAGCGTCGGTGCGGTTGCCGCGAGGGTCGTTCTTATATTTGAGCGACATGCTGAGACGACACCGCCAACAACACTACCCAGGAAGAGACGCCAGAGCATGCTTAAATGCTGAATAAACGAAGGGAAAAAGAGAATGGGAGTTGATGTTTCAATAAAGGATGGTATCAACTCGGTTGAATCCAAAATAAAAACTCCTTTTCTTCCCAAAATAATAATAATAGAACAGCAACAGAAATGTGAAAAAAAGGGAAGTGAGCTATCGTGGCACGTGCAATGGAGACACGACACGTCTTCATTGCCCCCCCCCCCCCTCCCCTCCCCTCCATGTGAGCTTTGCACTACTAAGACACAAACACACAGTATCGTTGCGACGCACATTTCCGTCCACTGCCGGATTCGTTTTTGGATTTTAAGCGTACGTTTTGCCTGTCGCTCTTTAATGACCCTCAACACCGCCCTATCAGACTTTTTATTTATTTAATTATTTATTCTTCTCAGCTCCCTCTCTTTCTCCTGGTACGGTGGTACGAGAACCTCAGTCCTTTTCTTCACTCCCTCTTCGCGGCCAGAAACTGCAACACTGTAAGGAGATCCAGCGCCGTCCTTCCCAAGATGGACTCCACCAGACGTGTTTGCTTCACTACACGATGCAACGCTGGCATGTTAACTTCCAACTCAACATCAAAAGAAATGTGCGGGGCACTAATAAACGGCACCTGTAGCTCAGGCGACCACGGCCGTACAAAGCGAGAGTGATCTGTGAAGGAGCGAACCATTGCCATGTCCACCGAGAGGAACGGATCGATCCGAACAGACTTGCGCTGCCGCAGTCGAGAGATGTTTGGTGTAAACGACTCCCATTTTGCCTGGTTCCACGTCTCCCTATCAATTGTTTTCTCCCGTGAGACCGACACACGAAAGTCTGCACCCCACCCCGGGCAACGCACATCATGCGAAAAAATTCGCTCCTTCTCTACTATCGCCAATAGATGACCACTGTTACATGCTTCATTCATGGCGTACTCTAGACGATCCTTTCCCACCGTTCGTACCGACAATACCGTTGAAGAGCGCGGTGGCATGGAGGCACCTATAGTTTTCAATGTTTCATGCGCCGCAATGAAACTTGGTTGCGCTACCCCAGCAAAGAAAAAGAAAGGTGTAGTCGATTGTCCATCTAACAGGGCTGGAGTGAGAGTATGGGTTGGAAACGGGTGTGCGTAGGTGTGCTTCGACGCTGAAAAGGTCCCGAGGCGGCACTCAAACTCAATTGACATACCAGCTGACATCTCACGACGATAGACATCGAGCGCACGCTTTAACGCATCGCTAAGGACCTGCAAGAGAGGGTCACGATACGCCGGTATACGGTGCAGCATTAAGGCCACTTCAGTTTTACTCCCAATAAAACCGGAAAGAAAAAGAGAGAGAGAGAGAGAGAAAAAAAAAAAAAAAAGAAGCTTTAATTATAATATTCACGTACACAAGAACACAAAAAAAAAAAAAAAAACTCAAAGAAGCCCTTGATTTTTCGGTTGATCTTGAGGAACTCTCATCACCTCAAGATGAAAAGAGGGAGGCCTCTCCCCTCTCTAGTCTATTCTTCTCTAACAATTTCCCGCCTTTTGACCGTTTACGTTTCTTACGAGCTACTTGAAGATGTACTTCCCTCAAAAGAGGAGCTCCCGCTACTTCTGCTCGGTTTCACCCGCTTCACAACCGGTAATGCCGCGTGGGGAACTCCCGTCGCAGCCAACACCACCCCACTGCTGTATGATGGGCCCACAGGCACAGCCGGTGGAGGGGGCGTATATGGAGGTCCACTGAGCCGGGGTTCTAGGCCTATTGTTGTGGGAGGTGGCGCTTGTTGTTGTGATGCGCGCGGAAAATCCACCGGAACTGCCACTGGAACGCTCGGATATGACGATAACGGTGGCGGATGTCCTGATTCCGACCGTGACACAATCGAGGGCGTGGAGACACTTGTTCCCAGTGCGGTTGACGCTGCGTTGACACTTGAAGACGGTGCATTTGCCACGCTTATCAAAGCCTCCTTTTTGCCATCATCCGGATGGGTGCTTGAATGTAGCCAGGCAGGAGAAGGCGTTGGTGCGGATTTTGTTACAGGGTTTGTGGGAGAAGGCAGTGATTGCTTGGCGAGATTTTGCGGAACGATAGCCGGACCGGGAGGCCCGTACTTTGCCAGTAACATTTCACTCGTCATTGTAGTTGCCTTGTCTGCAGACACAGAACCCAAGTTCAGCGAGGGTGAAGTAACCGAAGGTGTATTCAACTGTGCGTTCGTGCTAAGGGAGGTGTAAGAGTTACTGACGTAAGGAGGAGTTGCATGGATCATTCCCGAAGGCTTTGGAGCCGCCTCTAAAACAGGCAGAGGGACCGGAACTGGAACAGGCAGTGGCGTCAATTGCGTCGATTTAATGTCCTCTTTTTCCGTCTTCTGTTGCTGTTGCTGTTTTTGCTCTAATGGTGGCGGTGCAATCACAGGAGCGCTGACGGCGGATGTGGAGGCTGGGGGCGGCGAAGCCTGACGCTGCTTCACTGATGTTGACGATGATGGTGATGATGGAACGGAAACCTTTGCCGCAGTGGGCACCGCGGCCGGCGTCACATTTGAGGCCGCTGCCTTCTCGGCTGCAGTTTTCTCCTCCCCTCGCTCTGCAGTGTGCGTTTTACCTGCCGGGGATATACCCGGCGCGGTGAGCCATGATGGATTGTGCGATTTCAATGTCGATGACTGTTGTTGTTCTTTTTGTTTTGTTTGTGTCGATGGTGGTGGTGGTGGTGGCGGCCGAGACGACACTTCCATCGGTGGTGTGGCCGTAACGGTTGTGCGGGCGGGTTCGGGGACGGGAGCGGCGCGTGCCTCCGCTGTGTCTTTTTTTGTACTCTTCAGATCGCATATAAGTGCTTCCAATTCAGATACCTTCCGCAGCAGGGCGTTGTTCGCTGCCTCTTGCTGCCGCGTCATGTTGTACCGCTGAAGAGCGGCAATGTCTGGCATCACGGGAATGGCGGAGACTTCAGGTGGCACCTGCAGTGGCGGTGCATGAAACTGCGGCGACCGCTCCAACGTTTCTTGAGTTTGTTGTTTTTGTGTTGTTGTTGGTGCTGCTGCCTCTGCCGCTGTTGCTGGTGGTGGCATTGGCGATGGAGAGGGCGTCTTTGTCTGTGCCGCTCCCATGGCAGCCTGCATCAGCATCATCATGCTGTCATGCTGAATCCGGTCGTTACGCTCCTTTTCCTTCTCCAGGAGCTTCTCCAGCTTCTCCACCTTCTCTTGGAGTTGTCGCTGCTGCAACAGCTGTGCCTCGTACGCGGTCTTCTCAACTTCCTGTGGCTGTGATTGGGGTGATGCTCCATTCTTCACCCCCGCATGTCGCTTGCGTACATGCGATTGCAGAGATTCTTTCTTTGTGTAAGCGTCACCGCACTGCGGGCAAATATACGGCTGCCCTCCTCCCAGTGCTGTCATTCCAACACCACCACCCGCACTATTGGCGTACTCATACGCCAGGAGTGTACGTCTCTGCGCCTTCACCTCTTTGCGTAATATGACATTCTCTTCGTGCAGCTTCTCCCGCTCCGCTTCTGCCGAGTCACGACGGTGCTGCATCTCCTGCAGACGCTCTGTCAGCTTTACGTTGATCTTCGCAAGGCACTCCTGCGAGCACACCAGGTACTGAATCACTAACTGACACAGCGTGAAGAGGTGTAGAATGTGCTCCGGGGTGAACATCGCCGCCTCATCACGTGTGACACGAGCAAAGGCAATATTTTCCACAATACGCTGCAGGGTGTCCACATTTGTGTCCTTCATGAGTCGCTGCAGATCAATGGCAACAAGCACACCCCAGTCCAGACGCTCACTTCCCTGCACAAACTCAAACGACGCGGCTGCCATATTTGAAAATTACTCCGTATAAATATATATGTGTAGATATATATATATATATGCACACACGCTGTATTCGTCTTTCTTCCTCGCTGCCAATGTGTATATTGGGTGAAGGAAATAATTGAATCAAATTCCTCAATTCCTTCCAAAAACAAAACAACACACACACAAAGCCCTTTCCCCACCCCACCCCCTTTTTTTTTTTTTTACCTGCGCACAACTCTGCCACGGATTATAAATTTACAAGATGATGCCCCTCTTAAAATCATGTATGCAAGCATAACAAAGCCACAAAAAATAACAAAGAAGAAAAAGAAAAAAAATAGAAAAGGAAAAGGAAAAAGAAAAGGAAAAAGGAAAAAGGGAAAAGGAAACACAATGATACACCTTTGGAGCCCATAGACATACATGCACGCACGAAAGTACATAATAATACACACACATGGGTATGTGTATCCAAGAAGAGAGTATGAGTGGGAGTGTTCAACGGATACCAATCTACGCATGCACACATAAGTGTCCCTTTTTTTTCTTTTTTCCTCTTGTCTTGTTTACACACACAAATCCATTCCATATAAGAAGCAAACACACACACACACACACACACAGATATGTTTGTTTCCTCTCATATGTATCATAATATGCAAAAACCAAAATGGCCATTCATCTCTCACCCTTCTTTTATTCCACTTGTGTGCATACATAATTTTGGTCTCCTCTTTAAACGTTTTCTTTTTTCTTTTCTTTTCTTTTCTTTTTCTTCTTTTGAAATTCTTTCATTTTCCTCGTTATATTTATATTTATTTATATACTTTCTTTCTTTGTTGTGTGTGTGACTTCCCCTCCTGTTGTTTTTCCTCCCACACGTGATGGCTACTTAATTCGTCACAAAAGAAAAGGCGTCTGCCTCCCGCTCGAGCAGCTGCCGCGTCCGTCGAGTGCCAATGATCCTGTGAAGTTCGTGCGTGTCAAATCGACAGAACAGCGTCAGCGCAAATGCGTTTGGAGATGTGGCGACAAGGCGGCCGACGAGGGATGTGTAGAATGCCGGGAAGAGGGGCGGGCTGTAGAACACCATCACCTCCGCCAGCTTCACAAAGTAGCGCTTAAAGAAGTAGAAGCGCTCCGTCACAAGCAGCAGCGGCCGCTCGAGATCCGTAAATCGCCCCAATGCCTTGCGCTGGTGCTGCAGTGAAGTGTACTCACATATGGCGGCGAAGGAGTCGCGGTGCTCTCGGATCATGTAATTCCGCAGCCGCACAAAGTCAAAGTAAGAAGGCACAAAAATAATCGTGCGTACATCCCGCTCCACAAGTGGGCTGATTTTCTTCGCGTACACTTCACGTGTGAAGAAGTCAAAGCGGGTGTCGTCGCACTTCTCCAGCGAGGTTCCCGGATCGAAGCGCAGAAAGTGCTGCCGCACAGGCACCATCACTTGTGCCAACACCCCGGCCTCCTCGCGGTGCTGTAACAACACACGGCCGGAGTTGTTCACACACGAGCGAAAGGTCGCAAGGAGGGTTGCGTTCGTCAAGTTTGTGGACATAATTGTCTGGCGATGGCGGCCACTGTGCCCCGCAAGCGCCCATGCGTACACACGGCGCAGATCGGACAGTCCGTGTGTTGTGTCTTTCGGCCGCTTGTTGAGTAGCCGCAGCACCTCTGTCATGTGCTGCCAGTTCTGCATAAGCAACACGTGTGCCTCATCCACGATGCACACTTCAATGGAGGCAAGCGACACCAACACATCACCGCTGCGCTCCAGGCGACGCCGAAGGCCGAGCGGCGAGCAGATGATGAGATCGCTGTTCAGTGGATGGGCGTAGACCCGCACACGGCTCGGCTCTAACCGGACACCGACACAAAACGAGTCATCAATGTTCCCAGCAAACTGCCGCTGATAATCTCGTGGACGGCGTTTGAAGGTGGGATCCACCGCCTCCGCCAGCTCCGTGAAGTCTTCATTGAATGTGGACAACTTTGCACATTCATCAGGCGTCGCACGCAGCAGCTTCACGAGCGTTGTCACGTAGCGATGGGCAATGTTACGCATGGGCAGCATGATAAGGACCCTCGTTTTGCCAAACCCGCGATCACGAAATTCATATTCCTCTTCGTCTTGGTCGACATCAGCATCGTCATCCCCCTCCTCCTGTTCCTTTTCCCCTCGATTTTTCTTGCTGCTCTGAATCTTCCGCTTCTTCTGCCTCCCTTTTTTATTCTTCCTACGCTCTTGCAGAAGGGCATCATGCGCTAACACCACAGACCGTGCCTTAAACCAGTGGTTGAGTGCGTGAAGAATGAAGATCTCACGCCGTGCATCCGCATTTTCCCACGAACGACAGCAGTCCATGACATCCGGGTACCCCTGCAGCAGATCCAGCAGACCACGCTCCTCCGCCGTCATCGGATTTCTAGACTCCGCGGCGCAGTACTCCAGCCACTTTGCCCACAGCGTCTCATGCATGTACGGCGGCTTCTGCTGCTGTTTTTTGCCAAAAACAAACGGCGGGTGAAGAAAGTGACGCACGGCATGGGCAGAGGCGGCCACAGCGATGTTGGCGACACGACTAACATCCTCCATTTTTCCGTCACCTGCCGCCTGCTGTTGACGCCAGTGCTCCTCTCGTGACTGCATGGGCGTCTTGTCGATACCGCCGTGCTTGTCCTGGTGGTACTTCACAAACCACGGGTCGTTGGCGGTCACGACATGCCGCAGGGCCGTCACGCCCGTCGTGCCGGGACGGAATTGCGGCAGGAGCTGCACCGCTTCTTCCATCCGCTGCTGCCGTTGTTTTCCCCCTTCCTTCTCGACATCATCATCATCATCGCTGTAGTCTACAACACTCTCATCGTCCTCGTACTCGTCCTCCTTCTCAGCATCCTCCCCTTCCTCTTCTTCCTCCTCCTCCGGCTCATATTCATCGTCATCGCCATCATCACCAGGCATTTCATCCAGCGACATTTCCTCGTCACCATCCGTCTCATCCTCTTCTTCTTCTTGTTCCTCCTCATCCTCCTCCGAAAGATACGCCTTCCAATCATCATCCTCACTCAGCTGCTCTGCCATCTCCGTTGCGTCTGTACACTTGTCGTCCTGATACTTGCGACTGTTATGGCCGTTACCATTTGGCTTGTTTGTGCTATCATCCATGCGACTGCGTTTCGAGCCGCCAGCAACACCGATTAGGCGTCTTAGTCGCAGTAATGCGTGCTCCTGTCTGCGCGCCTCCATCTCTGAGTCACTCAAGACCGCGTCATTGTCGTCATCACTGCTGCTGCTGCTGATGGCTGCGAGCGCCTCCGCCTCCCGCTTGGCGGCATAATAGTCAACACGTTCGTTGTGTTTGACTCTTCTCTCCTCTTTTGAGGCGCCTTTCGTGCCGCGACGCCTTCTTGAGGCGCCGCGCTTCTGTTTGGCTTTCAGTCTCTTAAAGAAGCCGCCCGCTTTGCCCATTTCAAAGACTCACACGCACCCCCTTCTACACACAGTCGCCGGGGCTTTCCGACATGGACACGTGTGCAGCGTGAAAGAGAAAAGTAAACGACACAGGAGACAAAATACGGCGAAAAGGCACGGCAACAAAGCCCAAACATCCACATACAACGTCCCACGAGGAAATAAAACAAATTAAAAGAATATGAGAGGAAGTGAGAGAGAGAGGGAGAGGGAGAGGGAAGGAGGAAAAAAAGGGGTTTTTAATTTGCATCCATTTTCTTTCCATTCCTGTTGACCTTCGTTCGTTGATCCCCCATCGAAGGCCACCGCAAATAACACACCGTCCACTTGCCTGCCGTGCAAAAACACGTCCCTCCAGGGCAGAAACCATCATCATCATCAACAACAAAATCAACAAGTAAGGAAATAATTTTGTATGCAGGGAGAAGCTTATGGCAAAATTATTTCATTCGCATCAATTATTCTACAGCGCCGCCACGCGATAGTTTTCTGCCGCTGCCAGTGCTCTCTCCTGCGCCTGCACGACCTGCACGCATGCGTTCAGCACCTCACGAAATTGCTGTTGACAGGCACGCAGCCGCTTCGAGGGGACGGACGCGAACCAACGCGCCGGATCTTTTCCCTCACCGGCTGCCATTTTCACCACGGACAACTCATAACGGTCGTGGCTCCCTTCTCCCCCTTCCTTGTCCATCTCCTCCGTCGATGTGGCACGCCACGCCACGCCTAGCTGTGGACACACTGCACCCTCAAGCGCCGGGACGGCCGCCAAGCCGAGGACAAGTCCCGCACGGTCCATCTCCCACTGAACATCACTGTACAGAAAGTGCGCTGCCTGGAGCAAGCTGTGGAGCAGCGAACGACGACGTTCCAGCTCCGCAACGGCCTCTAACGCCGTGTCGAACAGAGAATCCAGCCGCTCCTCACTCATGTATGATATATGCACAGGCCGTAGCTATAAACACCGCACACATAAAGGAAAAACAAAACAAAAAAGAAGATAAGTGACGTGGCAGGTTGTTGGATGGGCGGGGAGGCAAACGACATCAACACTGCCCTCTCTTTTTTTTTTTTCTTCTTTTTGTGGATGGGAAGTGGAGGGGGAGGGGGCGGCGGCGGGGCGGGGGGGGAAAAAAAGGGGCAAAGCGGTGAACACTCCCCCAGGAATAACAACAACAAAAACCAAATATAAATATAAATAAATACATGTATGCATGAGGCAAAAACAAACAAAAACAAACAAAAAAACAAAAAGGCGGAAAATAATCATCAAAGAGTAAAGGCAGTAAAAAAAAAAAAAAACACACACAAAAAGGATCCATAAAGAAATTCAAACAAAACATTCGTGCCTGCGTGCGCAAGTGAAGAACACACACACACACACACACAGGGAGAGAGAGAGGGAGACATAAAAAAGAAAACCATCATGTACATAAAACGGTTTTTTTTCTTTCGTTTTTCGTTTCGCCCCATATTTTACTGTCATTCCCCCTATTCTCTCTCTCCCCATCCCCCGCCATCGTAGTGGCTTCACTCCTTCCTTCCCTCTTCCTCTCTTCTCTTCTCTTTCTATTTGCCTTTTATCATTTCCAACGCCCTCATGCCTCACTCACTCACCCTTCATTTCCATCCCCCCCTTTGGAAAAGCCCATAAGCCCACATGCACACACACACACAATATATATATATATATATATGGATAGGTACTTACATGCATATATACACATATGCGCACATACACGTCCGCTTCGTATCTTCTCCCACCCCACCACCACTTTTTTTTTGTGTGTGTTCGGGACGTGTTGCGCTTCCATTTCCTGCCCCCTGTAATGCAACATTTTTTTCATTCTTCAAGGAAAAGAAAAGAAAAATAAATAAATAGCCCTGTCTCCTCCTCCCACCCCCATCGTTTCCACCGCCCCCTTCTCCCCACTTCCCGGGTGTATCCACTCTGCTCCAAGGAAATACGGGCAGCAACGGCGGGTAAACTTCTTTTCTTCGTTTAATCATCGCCGTGAAACACCACGTACTCCTCCTTCTTGTCGCCAATCTGTACAGTCCGTGGCGGCCCCGCTTGACCGCCCTCTCTCAATTCACTCTGCTGCTGCTGCTGCTGCTGCTGCAACTGAGACCCGCTGAGTGCGTTGAGTGCATCGATCGGGTTACCTCTGCAGATAATTTCAACCCGCACCTGCAAATCCCCATCATCCCCGAGTGCGTCCCACAGAACTTCCTTCGACACCGTCAACGTCTGTACGCCGGGTGTCTCCTTCCTGTCGAGCTTCGCGATGCTCATGCCTCTGCTGTCGAGCAGCTCGATACTGTGCGGTGGGACATCCCTCTTGCGAGAGAAGAGGAAAAAGACAAGATCTTTGATCTTCCGAACGTCGTACGGGGCAAAGGCGTCGTTGGCGCCGGCCTCCTTTTTGATCTCAAGCCTCAAACCGATGAGAACGCCTTCGTGCACGAACCCATTCGAGGAGTACGGGTTCAGCACTTGCCTGAATAGATGTGGCACGGTCCACGTCACCACCAGATTCTTCGGCGACACACGTAACAGCGCCAGACTGTCGTTATCAAAGCAGAAATTCACAAAGAGCACATCATCCCCGCCAATAAATTCAAGAATGTCAGGCCGATAGCATGTGTTCCAGTGACCACACCGTTCCGTGTTGTAGGGAATTGTGTGGGCCGTGTGCCGCCGCATTATCTCACCCTTGCTGTTAGAAAAGTAGTACGAGTACTTTGGAATGCCGGTTGCCTTGTAATGCAAATACAGCCCTATGTTACCATTTGTGTCAATCGTCATGTGGAGGTGAAACTTTGCCTTTGTGAAGGCAACAACGTTCATACCGTCTAATGTGGTGCCTAACTTGAAGCTAGAGAAATTTTCCAGCCGCCACGTGAAGCAGCGGCCTTCGTCATCCGTGGCCAACATTTCCCCATGGCGTTTCTTTGAAAAAATCCCCATTTATTGTTTTCTTCCTCTTGTAGAAAATATCTAAAAATGTCTAAAAATATAAATAAATATATTTGCACGTACGTCTTACCACCTATTGTCTCCTCTTTAGTTTATATTATCGTTTGGCTTTCCTTTGAAACCTGCTTAATTCTTCACTCTCCCTCTCACTTCTCCCCTGGTGTTTCCCTCCACACACACACACACAAACGTACGGGTAGAAGACCGGTACCTCCCCCCCTTTTAACGTGAGAGAAAAAAGAGAGATGCCATGAGAAGAGCAGTTCCAATACAAACACACACACATACACATATATAAAGAAAATGCATGCACCCACCCTCCCCCCTCGTCCTGGAGGGGAGGAGAAAGAGGAGAGGGGGGTAGAAATGCACAGGCTATATATATACATATATAAATATATATATGTATCTGTATGCATAGGGATAATTAAAAAAGAAAAAAAAAAAACAGAAAAGTACGGCCCACAAAGCACAAACAATGTACATACGTAAATTGGCCGTATTATTTTGATATCACCGAAGATAAATTTGGCTTATTTTGTTCCAAATAATAAAATAAAAGCATCCATCCATTATAAATCCACACAACACACACACACACACACACAGAGAGAGAGAGAGAAAGATAGACGCATAAATAACGATCATAGCAAAGAAGCAAAAACAAAAAACAAAAAAAAAGAAAAACAAATATGTGGGGGAAGAGAAAAAAAGGGGAAAAGACGCATAAACAGAAATTCACTTCTCCCCCCTTTAATACCCCTCCTCCTCCTCCCCCTTTTTTTTTAATTAATTTTTTTTTTTCCTTTTCAAACTTTAATTCCTCTTCTCTTCTCATTTCCATTTCCATTTCCCGCACAGTGGCAACACAACACAAATAATAATAAAATGAAATAAATTTAAAAAAAAAAAAAAAGGAAAAACACCTTACACTCACACGTACAACAAAAACAACAACAACAACGGCCAAATACAGACTGTGGGTGGAGGGGACGAGGTCGGGGATTCCTCCAATTACTTTTGAGCCAATTTGGCAAGTACGCATGTTCATTACATACATAGAGAAATACATAAAAATGCGGAAAAAAAAGGGGTAGATGATTCATATGTTCCTCACAGACACACACATGCACACGAAAAACAAAACAAAACAAAACAAAACAATAAAAAACACGCGCCTTATTTTTGTATTTTTTTTTTTAATCTATTATTTATTTCCTCAATAATAATAGCAGCACGCATGCCACTTCTTTTCTTTACTCTTCGCGTCAGAGCGTGATGCCCAGCAGTTTCTGCACGCATAGACATCAAACTGGGGTGTCATCCTTCTCTTGGTTGTGGATAGAGGCAAACCCGTAATCGGTAGCCATTAATGCCGCGTGCAGTTCTGGGAAGGACGCCTCAAGCCCTTCTGGTATCTCCGCAAAGCAGACAAATATGCTGCGCACGACGGCCGAGACAACACTCAAAACACACGTGAGGGGAATCACAGTCAAGACACACACAATGGACCCAATAGTCGCGGAAAACGAGAAGAGGGCCACGCCCACGCCAGCGAGAATGGGGATAGAAACAGTCATCACACGCAGTGTGGTTAGCACAAGAGCGTCATTGAAGACTGCGGAGCACCCGCAATTCTGACAGAGACGCCATACACGTCTGGCAGAGGTCATGTACCCGCGACCATGCATGGCAACCTCCACGTAGGCGTAAGAATTACAGTAGTTGAAGAAATCCACAAAGAGATCCTGAATGCAGGCTATGCTGCAGTCAATGAACTCATTGCCGGAGTGAATACCGAGGCCACAGACCCAGCCAAAAGCACCAACCAATGTGCACAACAAAGACCCGAAACAGACGGAGCCAAAACTTGTTGTTATGGCTCGTTGAAATGATGCCCAAGTTGGACGAGCTGGCATGTTCTCACTGCCGGCAAAGTACCACTTCGCCACAACTCCCGCCGTCGTGACATGTGAGAGGCCTAAAACAACATTTGCGGCCCAAAAAATGGAAAATATCGACGTCAATCCAAAAATGTAATTTGTCCAGAAACAATCGTTGTATTGTCCACGTTTTACGGAGGCGTGTAAAACCAGCAGACTCCACATCATGTACCCAAGGAAGGGAAGCGTCAGCATGGCGGGAATAAGAAACAAGAGGGGAATCTGTTGTGTTAAAAAAGACGCAGTGGCGAGAAGATTGGCAGAGAATGCAATGCGACTCCGTACAAAGTACAGCCAACAGGGGTATAGCAACCCCAGAACCGCCAGTGTGACGCCTGTTGGGGTAATCGATTTATAGAAAGCCACGGCCGATGACATGAGCAAAACCGCTGAAAAAAGAAACGTGCTGAGTACAATGGCGGCAGACGGCAGGGCCTGTAAGAGCAGAAGGGATAACATCGCACTGATCCCGGCGCAGGGAATCCCCACGCCAACGCCAAAGTAGAGTTCTGCTGCTTTCACGCCACCGAGTCCGTGGCAATCCAATAAATTGGAGATCCCTTGGAGACTCTGGGATATCTCATCTTCAATGGGAAGCGTCATGCCCCACCCCACAGTCATCCCAACGGTAAGAAGAAATGCAAATAAAGCCCATGTGTCCTTCCATCCATTTTGTGGTAAATGCTGCGGGCATCCATCAGCATCATTCTTTCCAGGCTTACAAGCTTCCCCCATAGAGGGCCCCTCTTTTTCGTTGCACACCGTCATGACAACAAGAACTTCATCCTCAACACTCTTGCACTCAGATATCGGCGTAATTTGGCTCATTTTTTATCAGACAGGATCGTAATACTCCAACTGACCAATTCGTATGCAAATTTTGATTTTAATAGCCACTGATATCGTAATAAATTAAATTAACTTCCTAAATAAAAAAAAAAAACAAAGAGCTATATATATATATATATATATATATGTATGTATGTATAAAAAAAGAAGGGGAAAAACATGTCAAGGCCATCCAACTCCTCTCCTTTTTGTTTTCCCTCCGCATCATTTTCCACAACGCGTTGCAGACGGTGACATGAAATACACACACACACACACACACCACAGGCACAGGAAGATATTTATTTTAAATGGAAGCAACGGCGCGGGTATTGTATGAGTAAGCAATGTCCCTGCCGCTTATGCTGCCGCTGCTGATGACGTAGTTCAAAGCAAAAACAACAACAACAAAAAATAGCAAGAAAAAGGGAAAAAGAGAGCATAAGAGAAATAAATCACCTCTCCCGTAGTCCCCACGTTACGTGCACCCGACCCACCTCTTCGCAAATGGCATCAGCACACTTCCGGGCACTTCCATCGTGTCGTCTTGCGGACGGTGACGCGTACAAGTATCTATCAACATACTTTTTCTGGTAGCACCACTCCGCAGACTCTAGAAAAGACATGGTTGTCCTGCAGTAAAAGGGCTCCGGCAACGGCATCCCAAAGGCATCTTGCCGATGCTGCTGCCAGACAAGGCGCCGCTCATACTGCTGGGCGTAACCTGGAAGTATGGCAGACCTTTTCGTCGAGACACTCTCCGGTACTCTCTTCACAGGAGCATTACACGTGTCGTCTGTTGGAACCCTCATCACCAGCGCCTCACTATCGCCAGAAAAGACGGTACGTGTCCTGCGGTAACCGCGTGACATCGGCGAGGAGACACGTCCCACGGCTGAAGTTAACTTGTCACCACCACAGGTTTTCTTTCTTGTGAGCATTGCCGCCCACGGGCGATTACGAAGGTGCGGCGGAATGCCGGGTGCTTTGCCTGTCATGTTGACACTCCACGCGGTGGATGGCCATAGGTTCACCGCAACAGCGGGCTGTGGAGCTTCTGTTCGAGGCAAAATGTCTTCCTTTTCGTCGTTTATTTCATCCGCCACATGTATCCATTCTGGTGCATGAACAACAGGAGCAACGGCGTCAGCTGCCAAAAAATGCTCGTGCTCGTATGCCACTTCTTTTTTTTCTTTTTCTACCTCTTTTTTGCATGTGTTTGCTTCATCCGCTGCCTCTGCCACCAATATGAGTAACTCGCGCTGTCGTGCCGCCCATGCACGGTAGTGGTTTAGCTCCTCCCACCTGACCTCATTGCGCTCGAGCAATTCACGCCTCTCCACATGTCGCCGGTGCCGCATTTCCACGCGCACAAGATCACGGGCAGCGGAGCTGCATAAATTAAATTCATCGCTCCACTCAAAATCAAATGTTTTAAGGCCCCAACGCGGTGAAAACACCTGTCGATCGTCGTCATTTGTCCAACTGTCCTGCCGGGAAAGGTGTGTATCCACAGGAGGGAAAAGAACACGCCCGCCATGACGTCTACGCGCGGATTTCCCTCGCAGGTTCCGCACAGCTTCGCGAACTGAGTCCACGGGCTGCGGTGAGCCGGTTTCACTTAAACTTTTCGCCTCATCCCTCACGACAGTTTCCCTCCAAGAGGCATGCGACACACGCGGGGAACACTGCGGTTTCGTTGCGTGCGAGACCGGCGAATCCACCTCCAGCACGGGACGCTGCTCAACAGACCCGGTTGCACGTTCTTCCTCTTCCATGTCCACCCCACTCCCAGGCGAGGTTTCCAACGAGGCTGTCGCTTTTGCGCACTTTGAACTCCTCGACGGCCCAGACTCAGCCTTACGGGACGACAGGTCGCGAGAACTTTCTGAGGCCAATTGTACCTCGAGGTTCGGTGCAGCCGCCTCCGCAGGGAGGTGCGGCTCGCCTTCCGGGCCACGCAGAGTCACATACGGGATATCAGCAGAAGTCTGCACGGAGACGTATATTGGCGGAGATGTCTGCGTGTATTTGCTACAACATGGAGGGATGTAATCGCCAACAACATCTCCACTCACTCCATTTCCACCTTCCCTTAAAGTTTCTACGGGGACACTCTCCGAGGAATCCGCCGCACGCAACCCGTCGGTATGCGTAGACTGCCCAAGAAAGTCAATTTGTCGCCAGCGACCCACCGCAAGATCTGATTTATCCTTCGGTGTCGTAGGCTGATTCTGCACCATCCCCTCCCTCTCAATGCACACTTCTCCTTCCGTCTGTGAAATTTTCACTGTGCCTATTTTTTGCGTTGTTTGTATCGCTTTTTCCTTTCGCTGAGAAACAGCAGCAACAACCAACTCTGATTTGGAAAGCAAATGTGCCTTTAAGGACTCCGAGGCCCTCGCCGTCCGTTCCGCCTCCTTCTCCGATGCCGCCCAGGCGTCCTGCTCCATCGCTTCTAGCAAATCCATGAGCTCCTCCTCCTCGACCCGCTCGATGGCGCCTCGACGAGCTGCTTCGTCCCCCTCGATTATACGACACTTGCGCTGGATGTGGACTCTTTTGGCCGCTTCCAATTCTGCCTGCGCGGCAAGGCGTCGCTGTCGCTCGCGCACAGTGGCGCCCCGCATGCTGCGGTTCCGTGCTCGCTCAAGGTCGTCAGCAGCACGCAGGGCCTCGTCCTCTATTCCGCGTCTGCCCGCAGCCTCTTCTTCTGAAAGCGCTGCGAGCTGCCTCGCCGTACGTTCCAATGCTATACATACATCATGTTGGCTTTTTGCAATGAGATTAGACATAGGTGCATTTTGAATTGTATCCGACGTTTGCTCGCCATCGCTGAGATCGTCTATTGAATCGCTGCTCTCACTCGGACTTGTTAAACTTTTTGTTTCTTCGTTATCTTCTTCACTGAACATTTCAAATTTGTTCTTTCTGGAAGCTCCTTTCTGTGGCCCCAACTTCCTCATGCGCGTCAATACGGCGCAGCACTTTTCGTAGTGGGAGGCGAGGAGGTAGTAGGCAGCTCTACGCCACTGCAGCCATCTTGTCGCGATCTCCCCAGCCGGACTCATTTCAAGCGAAGAAAATGACACAAGAGTGTCTGAAGTTAAATTAGAGGAGACGCTCGATAATGCCATAGCCCGCCGTCGCCGTGAAGACGGCGAGGTTGAAGATGTCGAGGAAGGGGAAAATGAAGACGGCACCGTTGATAAACTGGCACTTAGCAACGAGCTGGTTTTTCTTGACAGCGGCGCTGGTTTGAGGTCACCCAACGGATTTGAAAAACGAGTTTTTTTAGCAGACGGCACGACAACTTTGCCCTTACCGCCCTCGTTCCCTCTTTTCTTCACTTGTAGGGGATGCCGTGATGGTGGTGGTGACGAAGCCGACGTGTTAAAATTCTTAGCGGGGCGGTTCCATAACACACGTGGCCCGTTTCTCGCCGCTAAGCTCCCACCCGGATGACGCCGGACGAACTGCCCCGTTTTATACTGCGATTCACTGCAACGGTTCGTCGACCGCTCTTGACGCATGTTGAAAGAGCCTGCACTGCAGGCGTGTGGAGTGCGTGCACTGGAGCGACGTCGCATGCGGCGAAGGTGATACTCGATGCCGTCCAGGTGGCGGTCCACGTTTGTTGCAAATTTACTGGCGGATTCCATCTCCTGTTGCTCTATTGCCCTTCTTTTGACGGCTCTCCGCCTTCACTCCGCCACTCAGCGTTTCTAAGGAGTGGATGAGTGGGTTGGTTCCTCTCCGAGAGCAGACACATTGCCAGCCATAAAGAGAGAATCACAAAGAAGAAAGAGAGAGAGAGAGAGAGAGAGAAGAAAACACAAAAAGTAATGAATTCACGCACGTACACAAACACACACACACAGAGACAGAAAGACGGACATAAAAGGTGCAAGAAATAAAAAAAAAAAGAATAGGCATATTTAAAGAAAAGCCCTCAAACACGTCTACGCCCGCGAACGCCTCTGGGTGTACAAGGGGAATGTATATATAACAAAAGCATAAGACAGGTGCGTTCAGTGATCCTTCCTCACACTCACACTCCCTTGTCTCATTCCCTCCCTCTTTTCCTTTTTTCTCCTTTCTTCCTTTCCCTTCCCCGCCGTTCCCTCTTCATCGCAAAAATTTCTCTATGCTCCGAAGTCTTGCGAGGATCTCCTTGGGATTCTCATCTTCAAGCGGCATCGCATCCACCTCGTCCATGGCCTCCTCAAGTTCCACGAGCTTCTCCAGTGTCAAGGCGGGGGTTGTGGCATTGGCGGCAGGACAGGGCCGTGACGCGCTGTTGTCGCTGTCACTGTCATCATCCCGAGCCAAGTTTCTGGTGGCACGAGGGCGCCTTGCACTGCGAATCCTTTGCGGTGTCTGACGGGGTTTACGACCACGTCCACGACGCGGTGGCGTTTCGGAGTCATTGCTGTCGCTGTCGCTATCGCTGTCGCTGCCGCTCCCTGTTGAGTCAGATGAGGAGAATGACGACGAGGAAGACAAGGATGGGGATAGGCTCGCACGGCGCTTCCGTGGTGCCGCTGGGCGTGAGGCCTTCTTTTCCTTCCGACTAGAAGCTTGTGCCCGTGGAAGTGTCGACGCACCCGCTTTTTTGCCGTTATCATTCAGCGCCAATTCTTCTCCTTGCGGCTTCTTCTTCCCTCCTCTTTTCCGTCGTATTTCTTTTGGTGCCTTCTCTCCATCTCGTTTTTTCTTTCGGCCAGGCTGCGTCTTCTGCCCCTTTTTAGGCGGCTGCTCCCCTTCCCGCCGCCTCTTCAACGGGCCACATTTCCTGCCAACGAAGGAGCACTCCCAGTACTCCGGGAGGGGCTCAATTTTATCCGGCACAATACGCCACTTGTCACAGAGGTCGCAGCGGATCCAGTACGTCACCTCCTGTTCATCATCACCACCCACCGCCTCCTCCTCTTCCTGCAGCTTCTTCTTCTTCCTCCCCCCTGTCGAGGTCGGTTTCTTGTCATCCTTCTTCTCCACTTCCTCCTTGTTGGAGGAGGGGACAGCAGCGTCGACAACGGGGGCGGCATCCATTGTCCGACGCAGCGTCAAGCGCCGCACTAGCGTCGTACGGGCGGCCGTCCCTTCACCCGATCCATCCGGCTCGTGTTTGTCCGACCGGCGAATAAGCCGCAAAACGCGCCTCGGCTCACCAGCATTGTTTTCGTTTCGTCCCCCTGCCGCTTCTGCGGTAGTGAAACGGCCGCCATCAACAGGCGACTGCGAAGCCTCGTATCGGGGCGGGAACATCCAAGCCAACTCCTCCTTCGTAAGAGGAGGGAAAAGTTTTTTCCCGTTGCCACCAACACCGCCACCGATGGCACTGCCGCTTGCCGTTTCTAGCAACAATGAATTGGGAATGACAAGGCCGCCATTCTGCACTTCCTCCTGCTCCTCGTCGGTCTGCGCTTCCCGCGCCGCGCGGAACCCAACACGGACGAGCCCCTGGCACGCCGCCACAAGTGGACTCCCGGCGCCGTTGTACAACTCGCAGTTGGACCGCATGAGGGTAAAGAGAGCCTTCAGTCCCGCGTAGTCTTCCACTTCCGCATCCCACACGCTGCAGTAGATACTGGCGATACAGACTGGCTGCCTCACACGGCGATAATACAACGGCGCCTCCCTCTCTGTAACTGGAAGGAGAAAGTCCGCAGCATCCTTTCCAGCGCGCCAGACTTCGTCCACGGCGCGAATTAATCCTCTCCGCCGCCTTAGCACACGCCTCTTTATTTTATCCGATTCCAGTTCATCACATGCTTCCTCCAAGTCACGGATAAAAAGCACTTCGTCCATCAGACGCTGCACACGGATAGACTCGTAGTACATTGCCACACCACGTTGACACCGCTGCAACTCCCCCGCATTCCCCGCCGCGTCAGCCGTATTGTCGTCCGTGCGCCTTCTGCTTCGTCGAGCTCCATCACTATTTACACCGCGCCTCGTCGCAGCACCAATGAAGATTTCATCCCAATGTTCGGCTCGCCACTGCCGCATGAGAGCTGCCAACCTCGTGGAAAATTCTCGTCGGTCCCATACAGCAGACAACTTCTCGGCGTAAAGGGAACAAAAAGTGCGAGTGATATCCACAGCAACAAAGTGGCCCCACAACGTGGAAGGCCCTAACCCCGCTTGAACAGAGCCACCAGCCATCTCATGTATCTGAACAGGAGAGAATAAATAAATAAATAAATAAAAGAAAAAGGAGAGAAAAAGAAGAAAAAAATGAGCCAAAAAAGAGTTATTGCGCGTCAGGACTAACACCTGCCACCCCTCTTTCCTCTTCTACAGTCACGCTTGCAAAAGGGGGGGGAAAGGTCCCTCCTCGTATATATATATATATTTTTTTTTTCGTTTTCGCTTCCTTTGAGAATGGGGCAGGCGTCTTTTACTTCAAAAGAAGCAAAAACAAAACAAAACAAAACAACAACAACAATAAAAGAAATGTTTCGTGCGTCTGGCGGTAAAAACATGCATGCATAGCGGTAGAATGAGACAGGCGTATTAAAGATAGACGCACTGACAGACGGGCAAAGAAAATACCGAAGAAAAAGGCGACATCGCTATGAATGGCTGTCCTCACATTACAAGTATGTTTTATTTCTCTCAATAACAACAACAAAAAAAAAAACAGAAAAAAGAAATAAGAAAAAAAAAAGGAAACGGTGGAAATGAGAGAAGATGAGTATTGTCAGCAAATGATCGCCACCTCTTCATATGCATACATGTTTGTATATAGCCACGACAGGCGCTCGTAGTACCTCAGATAATCTTCAGGCAGAATTCACGGAGACAAACTGCAGGAGCTCCTCTTCAACACGGGACACGTCTGCCTCAATTTCACGGGGTGAAAACGCATTCGCTTCGGCTGCTGCCAGTGCGGCGTTCAGCGCAGGGTGGACTGTGGCGCCCGGGCAATGCGCAAGAATCTCATCATACAACTCTCTGCAGGCACGCACGGGGTTCACCTGCCCTCCGACCGAATTTGTGATGCCGTACGCCATTTCTTCACCACGCAGCGCACGCAGCACGGATCTAGGAAATTTGGCCCAGTGGGCCGTGCTCGCGATGACAAGCGGACGATGCGACAGACCCTTCTCCAGCTGGAACCGACGAAATTGCCTCGCCACAAAGACAGCAACGGCAGTGTGTGGGTCCAGCAGGCGGCCGGCTGAGGCCTCATACACTTCTTTGATCGTTGCAGCACACTCCGCCTCGGTGCAGCGTGCGGACCAGAAAACGTCCCGCATGGCATTCAGTGCGCCCCCCTGCAAGGTGAAGTGCTTCTCCGTCTCCAGCCGATGCATTTGCGCCGCCACAAATGCCGCATCTCCATTTGAGATCAAAAAGAGAAGCCGCTCCACGTTGGAGGCCTTTAAAATATCAATAGAAGGCGATGCCGTTTGCACCAGGTGTCGCTGGCGAATGTCGTAATGGCCAGTCTCTACAAACTCAAAGAGCACATCGTTGCAGTTTGAGGCCACCACCAACTTGCCGAGCGGCAGCCCCATGCGCTTTGCAAAGAAGGCCGCAAGGATGTTACCAAAATTTCCACACGGGACAACAATGTCTAGAGGATCGCCAAATTGTAGACGCTTCTTCTGCACAAATTGACGGTACGCCCAAAAGTAATATGCCACTTGCGGCACGAGACGACCCCAATTGATGCTATTGGCGGAAGAGAGTCGGATTTTTTTGTCGCTCCACAGTCGCTGCGCCAGCGATCGTTTGGCGAACAGTTGCTTCACGGTGGACTGACAAAAATCAAAGTCCGACTTCACCCCGTAAACGCGCACAGATACTCCATTATCGTAGGACAACATTTGAATTTGTTGCACAGGGGATACGCCGTGGAGGGGGTACAACACCATGACGCGCGTGGGGCTTCCGGCGTTCACAAAGCCGCTGATGGCAGCCACACCCGTATCACCAGAAGTTGCCGTGAGTATGACGTACGAGGGCGGGGTGTCGGTACACTCGTTGGATGCTGCAATGTCAAAGTAACGGGGGAAGAGCTGCAGAGCAAAGTCCTTGAAGGCTGCTGTAGGCCCATGGTAGAGCTCCATCAATGACATGTCACGCCAACATGGATCGGCTGCTGCACCCGTTTCTTTGTTAGCGCCATGATGATGACCCTCCATGGCTTTATTATTGTCAGGCTCATCGAGGAGCAAAGGCGTGACAGGGCACACGTCACTCAGTCCACTCCACCGACAAGGCGCGTATGCCTCCATGAGTAAAATGCGTAGTTTTTCTGGCTGCATGGTGGTGTCCACAAGCCGCTCCAGCACAATTTGTGCCCCCTCAACGTAACTCAGCGTGGAAGTCGTAAAAAAGTGACGCATTTGCGACATTGCCATTTGTGGGATGCTTTGAAGGTTAAAGAGGCCGCTATTCGGCGCCAGACCGTCCCGCACAACACTCAGAAAGTTGGTTGATATGCCTACCACGCCGCGTGTTGAGATGAACCGGCGACCGTCAAGCAGCGACTTCACTTCCGTAACAACTTCTTCCGTTGTGCTTTCGGGCGTCCAGAAAAAGCGACAGTCATATGGCATCTCCTGCGGGTTCGTGGGAGGAGCGTCGTGTGCCTCGAGAAGAAGTCGAAACGATTGTGACATTACACGGCCGTGATCCTCTCCTTCTTTTACATCTTCTAACCGAGTCAACATAAATCGCGCGGGAACGAACGCGGCCAGCAGGGCTCGCTCTACCTGCTCCTTGACAGTGGCTGGGGCCGAGCCCATCACACAGAGATTGAACATCCTCAATGGTAGTGATGTCCACAGGCCTTCTCCAGCCAAAATAAAAATGGTGGTAGAAACTGTTTATTTATAATGTAATGTATCTAATTTTGCATGCATGTTTGCAGCGGGCACAATAAAAAAAAATGAGAAAGGAGAGAAGAAAAGCGTCTGCGCACCATATAATGCACACACACACACATAAAATTGTGTCCCATGGCTGTTGCCCAACACATACATGTATATATATATATGTATACATACACGTCGCTTCCCAACCAACCGACGTCCTTCGGCTGTACACGCAGAGATGCGGGCACACACGCAAGACGAGGAGGAGATAAACGCATCACCAGAGATTGGTCAATGGAGGCAAATAGTCACAAAACACGGCACAATGTTCAGAGCCGCTGCAGGACACCGGCGAACACACCGAATAAAATGGGAGAGCGGGAGATAAGCACACACAAACACACACAAAGAAAAGAAAAGAAAAGAAAAGAAAAGAAAAGAAAAGAAAAGAAAAGAAAAGAAAAGAAAAGGGACACGGCACCATACGGCCAAACACACACACACAGACACACATCAGAATAAACCCCACAGAAAAGAAGTCCATTGGCTGCAAACTCAAAGTTCGCTGCCTGCATCCCCTCATTGTCTCTCTCTGTCTCCTCTTTTTTTTTTTTTTTCCGTTTTTCCCCTTTCTTTTCGTTCCTGTTTTGTTCCTTCTGTGAAGAACACAAAAAAACAAGTAAAACGTGCATACATACACAAATACACACACACACACACGTACATACACGCCTCGGCGCCATGCACATTTCCCACAAGGGAGTGGTGGTGGGAGGTGGCGGGAAGAAACAAAACAAAACAAAACAAAAGAACTGCACTCGAGTTGCCTCCCAAACGCGGGAAGCGTTTAAAAACAATCAAACAAAACAAAAACTGAATTCACAAACAAAACAAAACAAAACAAAAAAAAACAACAAGAGAACACAAGAGACACACTATCGTTTATTTTGTCTCATCCAGATGTACACTCCCTCTCTACAGGCCTCCATGTGTGAGCACAGAGATGGGCAACACAAACACAATTAAAGCAACAAACAAACAACTGCAGGGGAATTGTGTGGGGGAAAAAAAAAGAAGAAAAAAAGAAAAACACCCCCACAAAAAAAGATATCCATCGACAATAAAGGCCACAATTAAATACACTCCCCCGCCCCCGCCCCGTGTTTCACACTTTATTTAGAAACATCAACGGTGTTCACATGTGCAGTAATCGTCTTTTTGTTAAATGTCTGTGGTGCACGGGGAAGACGATATCCGTCTGCAATATATATATATATATATGCCTATTTAACCGTGTGTGTGTGTGTGTGTGTGTACGTGAGGGCTAACAACAACAAAAACAACAAAAACGTATTGACCCGAGTTAAAAAGGAGTGAATAAATCCGCACGCACGCACGCACAACAAACAAACAAACGAACAAACAGTCTTTCCCCCCTTTTTTTCCCACTCTGTCTCCAACACCCGTCCGTCCCATCAACACGTCTGTATATAATATATATAAATATATATATATATTATATTACGGACAATGTCATATGCGTGTGCACACAGAATATAATGGAGCATGTGCAGGCGGCTTATTGGTTGCTTTCCTATTTTTCCATCACCCCCCCTCTTTCAAAATGGGGCCTGGGAGCGGAGGGGATGGGTGGGGTTTGGGTTGGGGGAAAAGGATGCATGGGAACCACAATCGATAAGAAAAGAAAAAGAAAAAAAAAAAAAGAGAGATGTTTAGAGGGGGAAACGGCAGTCCAAAACAACATACAACGCAAGCATACATACATGCACATCTGCCTCTCCCTTTTATGTCTGTCTGCCTGTCGCGGGCTTTACACAAAACCTCCGGCCCACGTCCTACACAAAGCCACACACACACACACACAGAGAGAGAGAGAGACAAGGAGTGGATGCAGGCAGACATGTGTGTGCATGCTTCCGTTAATGCCAATCTCGTCCCCTCACATCCTCTTTGTTTTTCTTCCCTTTTTTCCTGTTCTTTTCTTTCCTCCCTTTTAAAAGTATTATTTCATATCGTTTTTTTTTTTTTTTTAAGAAAAGAAATTTTACTCTTGGATTTAATTTCCCCCCCCCCCCC
>NW_001849542.1:40234-55027 GCF_000209065.1 Trypanosoma cruzi
AGGAAGACAAAAAAAAAAAAAAAAAAGAAAAAAAATAGACTTTTCCTTTTTTTTGCCTAAAAATCACTTCTTTTTTTCTTCTTCTTCGTTTTCTTTTTTTTTTTTTTTTGCCCCCGTCAATTCTAAACTCGTCCGTGTCTCTTCCCATCGCTCTCCGTCTGTGCCTTCGCCCCCCCCCCCAACCCCCCCTCAAAAAAACAACCCCCACGAGTAACGCACATACCACAACATACATACCAGCATACATTACAAAAAGACGGAAGAAGACCGGACAAAAACGCAAAGGAAAAAAAAAGGAAAAAAAAAAGAAAAAGGAATAGCAAAAGCAAAAGCAAAACGAGGGAATGAAGTGCAGACACGTCCTGGTAGTTGCACGCATCCACTACAATTCGCTTTCAGTGTTTCTAAAGCTAAATATAAATATAAATATATATATATACATATATAACACAAAAAAGTTAATTTTGTTCTCTTCTCATGTCTTCTTCTGGGTGACGCATGTTTCCCCTCAATTGAGGCGTCTCTCTCTCTCTCTCTCTCTCTCTCTCTCTCTCTCTCTCTCTCTCTCTCTCTCTCTCTCTCTCTCTCTCTCTCTCTCTCTCTCTCCATACCTCCCCTCGCGGTGCGTCATGTCGTTAGGCGAGTATCGTAAGCATCGTATCGAGGGCTTTGATGTACCCAAAATCCCGTTCGTACGTCGCCTCGGGGTCCCCACCGCGCTGCAACTCCTCCCGTTCGTACGTGAAGGCAAAATCAACCATCACAACGCGCGAGGAAAGCAGCGGGCGATCGGCGTCGTACACAAACAGCAACGAGGACGTGAAAAAGCGGAAAACGTTTTGATTCATGAAGGCACAACGCAACCGTCGAACCTGCTTGCGAAATTTATACCGCAGGCGTTTGCTACACTGCGTAAAGCGGGAGATCGTTTCCCGCAGCTCCTCCAGTGTCAAATTTCGACCGGCAACTTTTGACCGTGTCTCGTACTGCTGCGTGTCGGGGCACCAGCGCTTCATTCCCGCTAGCCGCACACCGTACTGCATAGACGTCGAAAGCATCGCCTTGCGCTCCTTGCTACGTAGCTTTGCCTCGGACGGATTCATCCCATACTGTCGACTGCCCATCTTGATGTCAAGGATGCAGGGATGCATAAAACCTTTGCATAAATCCTCCAGAACGATCATTTGACAAAAGTTTCCCTCTTCTGTTTTTCCTTCCTTTTCAAAGGCCCGGCTGGTGGCTAGTGTGCTAGAACATCTTTGCATGGGTGTCCCATCCTGTGCGCCGGCCGACGACGGGACCCACTCACTCTTTTTTGTACTAACCCCATCCGTCTCCAGAAGCACGCGGCGAAGGCCAATGTATCGCGGAACGAACGGCACAAGCGGGATGAGAACATCCCAATGTCGCCCCTCACTGACTGCCGTTACCGTGTCCCTCTCCCGTGAGCTCCCGCCCTCCGGGCTGGGGGTGCTGTCAGAATGCATGTCGTGTGTCCCACGTGTAATCTCAGATGGTCGACGTCGTCGCCGCCACCAATTCCACTGGGCCGAGGCGGAATGTTGCCGCTCCAACTTTTTTCCCTCCTCGCCCTTTTTCCCATTTCCGTGTTGCTGCTCATCACTATTCTCCATGGCATCATTACTGCACTCCGAGGAGGAAGAGGAGGAGGAAAGCGGATAAAACGTCTCCAGTAGCTCCGGGTGGCGCCAGACGTAGTCCTGCACCGGCTTTAGCATCTCATAAAAGCGCTCCTCACGGTGGGAGCATGATTCCTTCATGAAGACACCACCCTCCAGAATGGTTAAGTGATGACCGCCAATGGATCCCATACCACCGGTGGAAGAATCCATCCGTCTATCAACCTTCACCGTCGTTGCCCCGCTACCCCCGGCACCCAACAAACCCGAGGCAGTCGTCGGGCGGCTATTCATCGTGCGCCATCGACGCACTTCGCCACGCCCACCGCCTTCGTTTTTATCACAGTTTTGGAAACTACGAAAAGCACATTTCTTGTTCCGCTTTTTCACTACTGGCTGCTCCTCCTCCTCCTCCTCTTTCTTCTCCTCGTCCTCTTCCTCATCCTTACCTGACGTTCTAAGGAAACAATCGCTGTTGTACATGGGAAGCGGGTGATGGTCGGCACATGGGCAACCGCCACCCACTTCCTCGCGTGATGACGATAAATCCTTCACGCCACCGTCAAAATGCCAAAGGTCCGGTCGACTCATCGCTTCCCTCTGCGACGTTCCCCCTCTCACGGGGGATGTCATCTTACTCTTGATACTTTGGAAGTCTCCTCGTACTGCATGTATGTTTCCATTCCTTGTCACCTCTGTGCTAATGTCATCCTCATCGTCGTCCCTTATAAGGTCCGTTGCCTCCATTTCACTTGTCCACCGCTTTTTCCCGTCCATGCCGTTACCAATCACACTCTTCTTCTTAATTCCCTCCTTCATACTGTCATCTCCATCATCAGCACTTCTCGTGCTTTCCTTAAGTGCCCCAAAGCTCCTGCTCTGGCTACAAATACTACTATGACTATCATCATCACCACCATCGCCGCCACCAGTGCGGCCGTGACGTGGTGTCTGTTCGGCGGAGCTCTTGTAACCGTCATCGTCGTCATCAACTCCTGCTGCGGCAAATTCCCCTCGCCGGTCCTTCTCGGGTGAAAGAAGGAACGGGGACTCTGGGGTGGGATTGGCGTTCTGCGCCTCTGGAATCAACGGCACGAAGGCTCTCAACATGCCACCAACCCCCTCCTTCTCCTGCTGCTGCTGCTGCTGGTGGTGGTGCTGCCCTTCCTTCTCGCCCACCATTGCTGTCCGGAGGCGATATATGGGTGGAATTTAAAAACACACACACACAAAAAAAAAAAAAAAAGCAAAAAGGAATACAGAGAGTTCCTCCCCCCTTTTCCTTTGGTTCCGTCCTTTCCTACCGCTTTTCTGTCCTTCTTCTTTTGACCTTCTCCCAAACGCTGGCGGAGCTTCCGTTGCGTCCTTTTATTAAAAACCTTTTTTTTTTTCTTCACCTGCCTTTTTGTTTGTTTGTTTGTTTGTGTGTTACCACAAACACGCACAGCGCCGTCCAATTGCTGTCTTTCTGTTTATAAAATAAAATATATAAAAAAAAATTACTTTTCTTTCACCCTTCCTTCCGGCAAGATGTCCAGAGCAGACACGCATGAAAGAAATGTGGGGGGAAGAAGATGGGGACACGACAAGCAAAAAAACAAAAACAAAACATAATTAATAATAATCAGAGAAGCATAAAACACGAAGCCTCCAAAAAACAAAAACACACACACACACACACACACACACCCCACCCAACACCGTGCAAAAGCAAAGGGGAGAGACACACATACACACACACACACAGAAAAAAAAAGAATCACAATTGCCAGGGTATATATATATATATATATTATAGGCGGATGCGTATATATGCGCACCCTCTGCTCCTCTGTTTTCCTTCCACAACTCGCATCTCCCCTTCACACGCACGTGCACCACGGATGTGTATATATATATAACTATAAAACAGTAGGCAAAAAGTAAGCAAATAAACAAACAAGACGCAAGCGATCAAACAGCAAATATAGTAAATGATAAAAAGGGGTTGGGGGGGGGGGAAGAAGAAGAAGAAAAAAAGTATGGAAAGAGAGACACGTGGGGGGCATTGTGTGCAATAGCGTGCGCGTGTGTAATGCAGCATCATATTCGCAATATAAAAAAGTAAAAAAGACTGCAATCACCGCCACCATCATCCAATCATCAACGTATTATCCGTACAGAGCACCCATTGCGGGGGGAAGGCAGGTGGAAAGCGTACATACATGTATGGTGATGATAGCGATGAGCAAATACAGGAAACCCCCCCCCCCAAAAAAAAAAAAAAAAAAACGGTATTGCATAAACACAATGAATAAAAATAAAGCAATAAAAAACAGAAACAAGTCTTTTGGGAATTCCAGTTTTCAATGTACCCTCGTGTTTCTTACATACAAGCATACATATGTCCATTATATATATATATATATATATATATATATATATATGGGACCTAAAGCAACTGAGGGAGAGAGAAAGGGGTAGTAATACACGACTTTTCCCTTTACTCCACAGCAACTCCTACGCCTTCCACAGCGAAATTACTCGTACTGCCACCTTCCATCTCCCTTTACCATTCCATCTTAAGTGGCTGGGATTGGTGCACATTTCGCCGTTGATTTTTGCCATGCTTTACCCTAACAGTCCTGTCGTCGCACATTCATTCTGCTGCTGCCGCCTCTGCCGCCTCTGACGAAAAGCCGTACTTTTATTTTCACGCGCGGCGGCGTTGAAATCTTTTACCGGAAGAAAATCTTCGCTGGCGGGACGCAAATCACATATTGGGTGCATCTCGTGGTAGCGTGACTGAAGCGGAAGTTCACGGAATATGTGGGCGTGACGGAAGAGCGCCACCTGTTCTTCTGGAGTGTACGCATGCGTTTCCACGAGATCATTGACCATTCTCTGGAAGGAGGCCGTCAACAACTTGTCACGGAGACGCTGCGCCGCAACTGCGATCGTGGACACTGGGCGAGGGATTTTGCCGTCAGCTTTTTCTGTTGCCGTTGAGTGAGGTGGAGGTGGTGCCGGGATGGAGAGGCGTCTTCCACCGGGAATATTCCCACCTCGTGCGGCTTTCTTGCCGCTAACATCATCCCCATCCCCATCCCCATCCCCATCCCCATCCCCATCCCCATCCGCCGCTAATATCATCGCTCCCGTCGTCGTCGTCGCTGCCGTCCCTTCACTGGCTGCGTTCATTGCTGGTGCGGACTTAATGCCTAAAAAGACCGGTGGTGTTGGGCGCACGGTCCCGTCCGCATTGCCGAGGGGGCTTGGATCCGTTGCCGGAGAAGTTTCTTCCTTACCTGCGTCACCAACGCCATCGTCGTCCTGCAGCATCTCTTCAAGCCACCCTCGCCGCAGCCCCCACGTCCTCAGCCTCATATCCTGAATCTGCTGCATCGCTAGCTCCTCCTCAGGTCGATCCGTTGATGACGACTGCGGTTGTCTTCTGCACAGTGGATGCATAGAGGGGAGTGAATGTTCCTCGGCCAGGCGCCGCAGGGCGGACGGCTCGTTCCTTGACGCGTGATTTATTGCCGTCGTCTCTGTTCCAAGCGGAGAACGCACGAGGCAAAATTCCTCCTTCCGGATGAAACGCCAGCGATGCTCCAGCGCAACGCAGGGCGGTTGCCACAAGGTGGACGTGGGGGGAGAGGACAGCTGAGGAAACACGGACAAGGGGGACGAATTTGATGAGGTTTGGGATGGTAATGTTTGGTGTGGCTTCTGCCCCCTCGCTCTAGCTCTAGAGGTGGACGCGGAAGGGGAGACTGCTGCTGCCACACGGGGCAGTGGTGGCACGGCGGCGGTATCAGCGCTCACACGAAGCGTGAAGTATGTGTTTGTTGTAGGTCCGCGAATAGTGTAGGCGTGTGTCTGCTTAATTTTCCTTGTGACCAGGGAGGGCGGTGCGTTCCCGCATGGGGTTCGCATTTGCCCTCCTCCTTTTTCTTCCTTTTCCTCCGCTGCTTGCATGATTTCTCCCTGTGAGTAGCCACGTCACATATGAAGAGGAAAAGGGAAGAAGTAAGGCGAGAACGCAGCAAAGATAGATAATCCACACGCATACACTTGCATAATTTGCTGACGGAGAAGCCGAAAAAAAAAAAAAAAAAGAAGCGAAGACAACATGACACGCATTTTAAAAACATGTCACTTCTAATAAATAATATATTTCCTCTTTTTTTTTTCAAGGAAGTAAAATAAAGCAAAAAAAAAAAAATAGAAAAAGACCCCGCCCTTTCCTCCAAAACCAGAGGGAAGCACCTACAGTTTTTTCCCCCTCCTTCCGTTCCCTTCTAACCACACAAGGTGCCTAAGATGCACACCTTTACATTGCCATCGGAGGGCTGATCAACAGTTTGGACAGAACAAACAACAAACTCACCACCGCCACCGCCACCAAATGTTCCATGAGCGCATATCATGACGACATGTTCCCAACAACTCCGCAAGTGACACCACACATGCAGGGCCGTTCTCAACGTGCCGTGAATTTTCCCTTTTTTTTTTTCTTTTACGTTGGACGCAGGACGCCACCGATGTTTACATCCCGCGGCTTCTAACGAGTCTCCCAGTTGGTGGCAAGTCACAGGCCCCATCTGTCCCCGTGACGCACATGCGGTGACCGCCCTCCCCCCCCCTCCAACTCTTCACACACAAAAACAAACAGAGAGAGAGAGAAAGCAAGAAATGACATCTGAGGAGAGGTTCGGAGCAACGACGGAAGTAAATTTCCGCCGACATCTTTCATGGCTGCAAATACAACCGGACCGTGGCGTACGGTCGCCAGCACTTCCCTCTCCCATTATTTCCCTCCAGAGAACGTAACGCCCAAAAAAACAACACACACACACACACACACACGCGGGCAGTTTACATGCATGGCAAAAAAACTCCCCTCCCACACCCACACAAAAGTAAATTCCAACGAACCGTAAATTAAATATCTACCTCATTTTAATCCCTTTTTTTTTTTCTTTTTTTTTTTTTTTCCATTACGCTTGTCTATCAATTCCTCCCATTCGTGACATCTCCCCCCGCCACCTCCGGTGACTCAATAACACTACATCCGCTTATGTGCGCATCGCAGCGGGCAATGCGCAGATGTAGAGATAATAATAATAATAAAGTGGGCAGGGGGGGCAGGTTACATGTGTATATTTATACATCCATACATAAACATGCACGTACACCCAAATATTGCATTATATGCATTTCCAGGCAGTTTTTTTTTTTTGTTGTTGTTGTTGTTGTCTCTCTCACCTTCCAAAATCAGCGAAGATCAAAAGTAATAACAACAACAAAAACAAACAGACAGACAGACAGACAGAAAAAAAAAAAAAGCCTTGTATTGCCGTCAAAGCCATATGTATATATATATGTATATATATTTACTGACAAAAATTTGGAATAGGACAAAATTGCTGGTACGCAAAAGTGCCTGCAATTCATTTATCCATCCATTCACTGCGTGAATTATTGCGGCAGGAGTCACGGCAAAGGAGCCGTGTGCGAGAGGCCTCGTGTGCCACCCCTCATCCGCCGATGTTTACGTGTGGGCATTTGCTTCAGTGCAGGAGGTGCCGGCGTTTTTGTTTGTGAAGCCCCGGCCTTCTCCATTTGGATCGGCGGGCTTCTCGCCATCGTTGCCGTTGGTGGTTGGGAGATCGTAGAGGCCCGTCATCTCACGTTGCGCGCCCAATGAACTCATCATGCCAGTCGGGGACGTGCGGCCGAAGCCTCTGCCGCTAAATGTCTTCTCGGGCTCCCCAGTGACATCCGTCGCCGTCCCGGAGCCATTTCCAATCGGCGACGGGCACTGACCGGTAGGAAATATGCCCAAAATGAGTTTGCCTTGCCGTTCGTCGTAACCATCGTTGTAAAAGACGCCCCGGCTCAGCGGGGGGCCCTCCCTATCGTCCTCAGCGGGGATGTCATCGCCATCCGAGGTCTCGCATTGAACAATCACCCCCTGGAAGCCGTTACGGGCGACATAGCGGCAGTACAGGTACGACCCGATTCCCACCAGAATGAGGAATGCGACAAGCGACAATCCAATCGCGAGGGAAACCATGGAAGAGACGATGGCGGCAGCAAAACAAAATATTGCCGATGGCACGAGACAGAGTGCAGCAGCGACAGTGTTGCAGGGCAAGGCATATGGCCGCGGTAGATCTGGGTGGTCAATGCGCAGTTTAATAAGGGAGGCGTAAATCAGCAACATGCGCAGACAGTAAAGTGACTGACACATCGCCACAACATCACCAAAATCAAAGGAGATACAGAAAATCAACGTCACGGTCGCATTCAACACAATTGCTGGTATCGGCGTGCCAATGGTTGGGTGATAATACCCAATGATACGTGAGATCCTCTTGGGAAACATCTCCATCGTGCCCATGCCTGCCAACAAGCGGCTTGTACAGCACATCGACGTCAGGGTGAAACCCACCCCACTCACGATGGACCCGGAAAAGAGATAGTACTTTAGCCAATCTCCAGAAATGATGTGTGCGATCTGTGGCCAACGCCCTGCTTGCCAGTCGGCCCAATTCTGATGAGGACCAAGCGCGCTGACCCCAGCCAACATCGGAAGCAGATATGCAATGTACGAAGAAAACATAAGCGGCACCATCATGATCGGGAATGTCTTTTTTGGATTCGATACCTCTTCAACCATCGCCCCCGCATTTTCAATGTTGGCGTAGTTCCACGTCACCATGCTTAGAAATGATGCCCAGTCAATACTTGACGCGTTTACATGCGCAATGGCCTGACCATCAAGGCCGTGGGTAAATATTTGCTGAAATGAAAGTATCAAAAATGGCATCATGGCGACCACACACACCACCACGCAGGCCGATCCGACAAGTTCAATGCCTGAGCAATTGAGAACACAACAAAAGACAACAACTCCAATCTTCACACCAATTTCTGCGCCCTTGTTCAAAGACACAAGTCCTGTCACATACGCAGAGGCAAGACTGGGATATGTTGCATTGCCCACAAACGTAATGAACACTGTCGTGATAATGCAAAAGAACGAGACATAAGGTGGGAAGGCTGCATTCACCCACATGAGAACACCCGAGTTGCTCGGCACTGCTGTGGACAGTTCCGCCACCGCCAGACCCGTTGGCAGGGACCAGACCCATGGCAAAATAAGACACACCACAAGTGTCACAAGCGGGCCCGCTGCGCCAACTGTGTCTTCAAAGCCGTAGCCGCCACCAAAGCAATTCGCAAACATCAATGCAAAGAGACCCACAATTCCAACCGATCCGCGATGGGCAACTGCCTCGCCAGCACGCCGTACCCATTCCGGCCGTCGAATTACCTCCTGCGTGCGCCTTAAGGTTGGATGAAAAACAGGTCCCACATGATTACGCCTCCGTACCAGTGTCTGGAAGTTTGATTCACCACCGGGATTCATAACACCTTCCCTTCCTGTCAACCTAAACCTTCACGCCTCACTCCTTCTCCTCTTTTTCTCCCTTCTCCCTATGCCTATCGTAACCAAGTCTGCTAAGGGTATCTATGTATTTGTATATGTGTATTATACACAGCCGTTTCCCCCCCCCCCCCCCTTAACTTCCTTGCCTTTCCTTACCCCTTTTTTCAACTTAAAGTACCCTTTCCAAGACAACCCCCTTTATATATGTTTATAAATCCAAGAGCAATCTACGCAGCAAAGGAAGATCGAGTAGGCGGGCCCAGTACTGCTGGAAGAAATGAAATTCAGTTTCAAGAGGGTAAAAAAAGTTGCCAACCAACAAACCAACTAACAAAAAAACAAACAAATAATAAATTTTGCGTTTGTTCTGTTCAACCGTTTGTGTCTCTTTCTGTCTGTTAAACTCCAAGTGTTCCTGCGGGTGAAATGCCCGCGCTAAATTTGCAACGTCGCCTCTTCGCCGAACCGAAAAAAAGAAGGGAGAGAGAGAGAGAGAGTAGAAAAAAAAAAAAGAAAAAAAGTGTGGAGAACAAACGGGGATTACACACCAACCATGCATGCAATCACACAGAAACAGACAAAAAAGAGAGGATGCGGGTGAGTGGGTGCAGCACACACAGCGCTCACGGCGTAGTCGAGAACTTCTCTTCCCTTTGGCTTGATCTTTTTTTCTTTTTTCCTCCTTTCTTTTCTTCTCCGGCTTCTATTCCCCTATCACGTAATTTTTCACATCGACCACTCACGATGATGTCAGCTTTTGCTCCTTCTTCTTTTCCTTTTCCGCCTCTGCCGCCTCCTCTGCCTCACGCTGGCGGTCTGCTTCTGCTATGAGCGGCTTGAGGTCTGTTTCTCTCAGTATCTTGAACTCCGGCACCGTCTTTGGCAACACACCGTACGGCTCCAGCAACTTCTGCGTTGCAGGCGCCGGCACCTTGTGCAGGACAGCCACTTCAAGACGCTCGGCTGAGAGCTTGACGGTATCCATCGTCTTTCCCAGAACGCGCAGGCACAAGACAATTCCCTCATCGAGCGTAAGCTCAGACCTCCAGTCCCTCTTGAGCAGTGATTGGGCCACCTGGTCGTTCTGGCCAATGGCGTAGGCGCGCCAGGCGTTGTAGTTGCCGCTGGTGTCCGTGTGGTACAGCTGGTACCCATGGTGGCGGTCCCACCCAGCCAAAAGGAAAGAAACCCCAAACGGGCGGACCCCGCCGTATTGCGTATACAACTGCTTCTCATCGCATAAAAGCCGGCAAAGATCCTCCGCAGCCATCGGCTCTTGGTACGTGTAGTGATGACGACTCGCACTAAGTCGAGCGTAGTTGAGAAGCGCGTAGGCATCGGAGGTTACACCCGCCACACTGCAGCCAATGTGACTGGCAATTTTGTACAACTTTTCACCGCTGATGTTCTTGTCCTCCATGTTTTCCGAGTCAAAGAGACTGTTCTGCACTCCCTTTTCCGCGCCCAGCACGACACCGCCGGTGGTGAGAATGCCAATGACTGTGCCGGCCTGCGAAATGGCCTCCTCGGCGTACTCCACCTGATAAAGACGCCCCTCAGGGGAAAAGGTGGTGGTTCGGGAGTCGTAGCGCGATGACATTTGACTTGAAAAAAAAAAAAAAAAAAAAAAAAAGCCGGTTCCCAAAACGCCCTTTGCTACCGTCGCTCTCCTTTCTACAACTTTTTTCTTTTCTTTTTCCCTGCCGTGCACGAGTCAATGATCCGAAACACAGTTGTGATGGATATATAGATGGATATGGCGTGTTGAACTTGCGTTTTTTTTTTATTTTCTTTTTAAATTTTAAATTTAAATAATAATAAAAAGGCTCTACACCCATCGACAGAGGCGAAGCAAAAAAAAAAAAAGAAGAAGAAAAAAAAAAAAGGGAAAAGAGATAGAGAGAAGGAGTCGTGATCAGTGAACACAAGCCGCATACATAAATACATGCAGATACGCATGCATGCATAAATACCAGTCACTCCGTGCAATGTGGAATCCGGGAAGCGGAACTAATGAAGGTGTGTGTGTGTGTGCGTGTGTAGGGTTGGAAAAGACTGGCAAATAAAGAGAGAAGAAGAAAGAAAAAGAAGAGAGAAAAAAAAGAGAGAGATAGAGATAGATAGGGAAACACGCACCCGCCGCAGACACCCAGCCTCCCCCACCTCTTTACAGTCAGCAGCGGCCCAAGGAGAATGATAATTATGTACACACACGCAAACTATTGTGTGTGTGTATTTATGCATGGATGTGTACGGGGAGATGAAGGAACGATGAAAGTGACGTGCCGCGACTGTAGTAAAACAACAACAACAACAACAACAACATAAAAGCAGCCATCCCCTCCCTGCACTGTACCGCCCTGAATACATTTCTCACCGCTTAGGGTTGAGCTCTCGGTTTTTTTTTTAATAATTATTATTGCAATTGGAGCACATCACACAACGCACATCACAGGCGTTCTCCCGCTCATTCACTCCACGGATAGTCAAGGGCCCGCTGCTTCTCCCGCTGAACGGCCCCCTCCTTTTCCACAAGTTGCCAAATGCCGCGAGTCACTTCCTCTTCCACACCGAGACGCTCTGCCACGGCATACAACCGCTGCCGGTCCTCCTCCGGCACTTTGTGGTAGCGGTGGAAGCTCGCCGCACGCATCGCGTCGTACACAAAACATCGCACTTCCGGCAAATTGCCAAGCTCCCTGGCATCTAAACTCCCGGCCTCTGAAGATGCCGACACCGTTCCTTTCCCCCCACTGCTACTATTCATGGAGCTGTTGCCCGTACCATTTCCGTCATTAGACGCCTCCTGCATCCTCTTGCAGAGCGTCGTAAGGAGGTAATCGCGGTAGCGCTCCACGTCCTGCTCCGTTCCGTCATGCTTCAGTGCAATACCCAATAGTTTTTCCGAGGCACCCACAAGAGCAGAGCAGCCGGCTACCCAATCGCGCGCCAATCGCCCACCTCCGCTTGCATGAACAAGAGCCTTGCAGTACAACACCCGCACCGCGTCGTCGAGCTTCCCCTTCTCCTTGCTATTTGCCGTGTCCCATTCGCCAAGGAGCGGGGACGCATTGGCGCCATAGAGAAGCCGAGAAAGCCACCATGACGAGCTGCCATGACGAACGAAGAGTGTTGGAGACAAAAAAACCTTCATGCGGGACAGACGACGCATCTAGAGAATGTTTTTGCCTTGATTGCCTTTCGTCTTCGCTCTAGGGGGAGGGGGGGGGGGGGGGGGTCAGGAGAGAAGAGCAACATGAAGTGGAGAAGAAATAAAAAACGTCACATGGGGAAAGGGACAGAGTGCAGTCAAAAACAACTGGGAAAAAACAACAACAACAGGGAGTGAAAGTGGGTTTGGTGGGTGAACGACTTTGAATGTGTATTCGTGGGCCAATAAAAACAACAACAACAAAAGGAAAAAGCCTCATCAAAAGTGGCCACCGATAACTTGAAACTTCCGTAAAAATTTCACCCATACACACATATAACAGACACACGCCCATGTCATTTCTACGACTAATTTTGTTCCGCTTTCGTGGTGTTTTCCCGCGGCTGCGACTCCGCGCAGAGCTCCTGCATCTTGGCGTAGTCCATCACCCCCACAGGGGCATCGGCATCAATGGCGCGTACCGCCGCCTCCGCCACGAAATCGACGTCCACGGGCGGCAGCAGTATGCCTCCCCGGTGCAATGGTCGCAGGACGGCCTCCAGTGGGCGTCCAAGCAGCCAGAGTGGCAGCGGAACAAATCCTTCCCCCAGCGGCACATAACGCGTGCCGTAGATAAACCCGGGGCGAAGCACAACGCCGCGATCGCCTAAGTTTTCCAAAACAGCCCGCTCCGCAATTTTTTTGCCGTAAAAATACCCCTTTAGAAGCCACCTGCTGCCAAGAACAGGGAGGGCCTCGTGGTACGGCTCAGCCGACACCAGCACCATCCGTCGCACCCCTTTGCCACGCTCATATAGCGCGGCCGCAATGTTGACGTTCGCATCGCCACAGACACGCCTGGCCTCGTTGTGATCGCGCGTCAGAAGCCCGATGCAACTCACAACGGCTGTGGCGTCAGGATTGTCCTCAATGAAGTGGAACACCTGCGAACGACTTGTGGCGTCAAGCGAGACAAACTCCAACGGGCTGTGGAACGGTGTTATTTGCCTCGTGGCGTCCTCGGCAACGTCCGTGGAGTTCTCCTCCGGCGGGTGGTGATGCCGCAGCACGGCCTCATCGAGCAGCGGAGATCCAACTGGCGGCAGCCCACCCCGCGATGCGCATGTGACCTTCCATCCGCGCTGGAGTGCCTTGTAGAGCACACGTGACCCCACAAAACCCGTTCCTCCAAAAAGTAGAAGTTTTCGTGAGGCCATTTTTTTTTTTCAATCACCTGCCGCCACACACGCACAACTCCCTTCCACGCACACACTGCTCGCGCGTGTGTGTGTGTTTTTGTTTGTGTTTGTGAGCCACGGGTTTCGCGCAATAAAAAAAAAAAAGAGTAAAGGGCAAAGAAGGTGTGCGCTCCGTCTGAGGCACAACCCTCCCCCCTAACCCTTCCCCTCCTTTTTTTTTTTTTGGTCTTGCTGTTGTTGGTGGACGACTCCACTCAAGCAACTCTCCCTCTCTCTCCCACACACACACACACACACACAAACGCAGTAGCAGCAGCGCAGGAGAGAAGGGATGAGAGTGAGTGAAGAGACATAAGTCAATTGGCACAAGAAAAAAAAAAAAAGAGATGGAAAGGAGTAATTCACTGGCGACAGCCACGTGTACATGGAAAATAATAATAATAATAACAAATAACGGGTTTCATGCATCTCCTACGCCCTCACGTACAATAACACACACATATACACAGATACACGCACTCTCTGTCTGTCTGTCTTTCCGTCTTTCTCTGTATGTTAATAATGATAGTAACGTGTGTGCACTACAGATATCATCTACGCACCCATCACACAGACAAATTATTCCTTCTCACTCCCCTTCATTCTCCTTCTCCTCTATTTGCACACAAATAATGCCTGCGTGTCTCTGTCTGTCTGTCTGTCCGTCTGTGTGGCACTCCCCTCCAGAGGCCCCACGTTTGGTACATTCCTCTCATTTATTTCAAAGGCCACGGCAAATTTTGATCGTCACTCCTCCCGGCCCACCACACACAAATACGAGAAAAAAACAACAACCAACGAAAACAAAGATGGGGAGGTGCAGAGCAGGAAGCCAAATAAAAATGATACAACGGACATCTGCAGGCGACATGAGTTCAGAGATCCCTGCGGAGAATAGAGGCACCTCCCACCCTCCACCCTCCCCCTTGTGCATACATGCCCACAACCATGCATGCATGCATCCACACAAAAAAAGGAGAAAAAAAGAAAAAAAGAAAAAAAAAAAGAGCCACTTAAACAACTTCAATGAGAAACCAAAACAAACCAAACCAACACACACACAAACACAAAACAACAACCATTGTTTCAATGGCCCTCCTTTCAAATTTTTTTTATTATTTTTTTAAAGGGTGTTTTTTTTTCTTTTTTTAAATTATGATTACTTTGTTTTATTCGTCTATCCCCTTCCATTCACTGTAATTACCAGCCAACAACAGTAATACATGTACATACAAATATATATATAAATATGTGTACGCATGCATACGAGAAAAGGAGGGGAAAAAAAAGTAAGTGGGGGGGGGGGGGGGGGGGGGGGAAAAA
>NW_001849542.1:55127-91294 GCF_000209065.1 Trypanosoma cruzi
GGGGGGGGGGGGATAAAAATCGGCACTTCTCCCTTCGCCACAAGAGAAAAAAAACCAAAACAAAAAAAAAACAGGAAAAAATGAAAAAAAAAAAAGGAAAAAGAGCAAATTCCTACCGCCAATAGAATAATAATAATAGTAATAATAAACAACACACAAACACAAACAAAGAGACATGCCTTTATGTATATCCACCGGCCCATGTCTCTTTGTCCCTTTCCCATTCTCTGTATGTGTGTACATGTCCGCCAGTCCCACTCCCAACAACAGGAGAGGCAATAAAACCCCCAGTCACACCACATGCGTCTGTTCCCTACCGCTCATTTGTTCCCAGCCATCTTCGCACCTCCAGCGGAGGCAACAAAATTGCTATTGGGTACAGTAAACATCAACAACAACAACCAACAATAATAAAGAAAGAAAAAAAAAAGGAAGAAATAAATAACGCGGTGCACACAACCGTCGTGGCCGCCTTGCCACAATGCACACGGCGGGAGCAAGCAAAAGAAAAATAATAATAAAAGGGAGGGTCAAAAAGACAACTGGACAACATTCACAGCGGATATATGATGGAGCACCACACCACATAACACCCCTCGCCTCGTTTCCCCACCACCACCGACAGGATTCCTCAAAACGAAAAAGAAATCAACCAAAAAAAAAGAACAAAAACAAAAAAGCATCAGTAAACACACACACACAAATACAAACAAAAGATACAGAGAGATAGATGGATAGATGGAGGGAGCGAGAGTACTGAACATATAATTGTTTCTTAAGGCCAATACGCACACACAGACACAGACATCTCATTCTATTCCAATCTCCTACCTGCTCTTCTTTACCACCGTTCGCCTGCTTTACTTCTCAGCAACAAACACCGTGATTTCTACAAAGTCTTTACGTAATAATTTATTGCTGCACGTGCCCTCCCCTCCCCTTTTTTGTTTGTTGCTGGGAGGCACAGGCAATGTATTCAACCAGTAAGAATGATGGGCGTATGAACACCTGTTACGTACGTCTGCGAATGACGCCATCACTCCCTTTTTTTTTTCTTTTCTTTTTTTTTTTCGTTTCGTTTCCCTTCTTTTTCTGTTTCTGTTGACCGGCGACTGGACGCACGCATCACGCAACACATTTTCCTGCACTCATCCATCCCCCTCCCCCTTCGCACCCTCACATCCCTGTACATCCCGCGAGAAGAAATAATAATAATAAAACGGTCACGCCATGTCCTCTCCCTCCTCTTCATCTCCTCCTCTTTTCATTCTCTATTTATTCATTCATTCATTTTTCCCTTTTCATCTCTCTCTCTCTCTCTCTATCTCTCCCTTTTCGTCGGACTTTCTTAATTATCAGCATTTATCTCTCCATCTTTCATTTTTATTATGTTTTTTTTTAAATTATTTTTCTTCCGGTGGTTTGCGCCGGCGTCACTCCTCCTCCTTCCTCCGGGTCTCCAGCCGGAAGCGCCGCCCCACGTGGCCAAGCCCGTCTGCTTCACCGCAGCTGCTTTGCAGCATCATCGACAAGGGTATTTCCTCCTCGCCGCTGTTGGCGTGGGGTTTGGCGTTGATGTCGTCGTCGTCCTCCTCGTTGTCATCGTCATCGCCACTGCCGGACTTCGTCACCGAGTCATCGTCCGCCTCTCGGCCCCGTTTGCCGCCATGCCCGCCGGCCATGTCAAGAAAAGGCTCCACGGTGGCTGCTGGCTCCATTACCATCTCCGTCGGCGTCTCCCCGCCAATAGGCCAGCCGAAGGAGCTCCTCATGGTGATGCCATTTGTGCTGCTGCTGCTATCATGCACACTCATCGCGACCGCGGCAGCCTCTATTGTGTTTTTATTGCTGTCGTTGTTGTTGTTATTGCCATAATTTTCACCGGGACGCAGAACGAGCTGCGAAAAAGGGATGCCGTACGAGGAGCCGCCGTAAAAAGAACGCTGTGAGCTGCCAAACGACAACATTCCACCAGCCGCCACCGGGCTTGTCACGTCGCCATCAAGGCCGTTGTTCTCAACAAACCGCACACGTGCAATGCCACCGGGACTGTAGTCCTCCTCGAACTGACGCGCAAGCCCGAGAACCGTCTCACGACCCTTTGGATAGTCTGTCGGAAAGCGCTCGTCATAGCGCTCTGGGGCCCGGAGGTATTGCCACAGCGTCAGACCGTAGCGCCGCAGTTCGCTCAGGAAACCTCGCTCCTCCGCGTTGGCGCGGTCGCAGAGTTCAGAACCATGATGGTAGGAATCACAGAAGAGACACACTTCCGGAAACCGCTCATCCCGCAGCGGTTGCAGGTGCTGCAGAAGATCATTGGATTTAATAAAAAGAAGAAACCCCTGAACCGCGTCCGTGCTGTAGCGTGCCGCCGCAAGCGGAATGCGAGCGTCCTCAAGCTCACGGATGGCGCTGAGGAAGCTGTCAGGATACGTCCGGCCTTTGCCCAGCAATTCCCATGCCTCTGTGAGCCACCTTTCCTCCCGCTCATCATTTGCGTCTCGGAGTTGCTTGATTTTTCTCTGCACAAGGTGTGGGTTGAGTCGCATGTCCACATCCTTAATTTTGTGCCGGTGCAGTGTGCGGCGTGCGGCCTCCTCACAGCGGCGAATACCGTGGCCCATGATGTTGCAGAGCCTGCAGTACGGCACGCGACCCTCATGCACGAGCTTGACGGCTAAGCAGAGCTCCTTCTTTCGAAACTCCTTCGCCTTGCGGTCATCCTCGTCAATAGTGCGGAGGACTTTATCGAACATGTGGCGCTCCTCCGGAAACTTCATGTTAAGGAGGTTGTGCTCCTCCAGCAGGACACGTGCAACAGACAAGTCCCATGGTTCGGTTCCTTTTGAACACCGCGCCGCCACGTGAAACGGTTCGAGGCAAACAGTACACAAAACGTCCTTCACCGGCCGAAGCTGCAGCACCTCCTCCGGCACACGGGCGTAGGATTGAGGAACGTACTCCGCAGATTGAGAGCCATCAATAAGACAAAAAAAGAAGGACTTTGTTTCACGCACTTCCTCAATATTCCGGCGCAACGCGGGTGACAATTCAGCGCGGCGGTATTGGCTATCAAGCACTTCTACACTCTGCAGCAGTTGATCCCACTCACGAAAACGGCGATGCACTTTAAAATGTTTCTCCGCCTTCTCCATGGCGGGACTAAGCGCATCGTCGCTCGGTTTGTCAAAGACTGTCCGCGATGGCATCAACATGTAACTTGCATGCAGCCACAAAGCATGGCGCTCAAGCGGGCCAGTAATTGCACCCCGCACGGTGTCAAATGCCTCAAGCAACTCCTCGTATGACGCCTCGTCCTTTATAAGTGAGACAATGCGATCCAACGTTTTCTCTACAGATAGCGGTAACCGGATACCGTAGCGGAAGAGCTTCTCCACAGCCTCCAGGTACGACATATTCGTCCGCTCAGTCCGTCGACGCCGGTATTGAAGATGCAAACTACCCTCTGGCGGAGGAACTTTGATAAACGGCAGTTCACAAGGACATCGTGTCTCCGTGTGGTTCCAGACATCGCATAGACGACATCCACCACCTTCCTCAACTAATTTTCGCAACCATTGACGTACACGCGGGTGGGCGGCAGGGTCAAGTTTTTCAATCTCCGTTATGCTTTTTGGCACCACCGGGCAACGCTTGGCGTAGTCATTGTTGCTGCTAATTTGACCCTCATTGGTTCCATTCAGCCCTCTCATGGGCTCAGTTGGTGCTGTTTCAGCTTCTGTGGGTGGCACCCACCCATAGCAACTAAGTACATGGAAGGCTATAGATGGCCGAGGGTTGCGACGACGCAAACGACGCAAACTGTCCCGGAATGTAGCGGGAATATCTAGATATGGCCGCTCCTTTGATGAAAGACTGTTCCCACTGCCTTCCGTCCGACGCACGGCTTCCTTAAAGCGCTGATAGACATCATGACGCCATACCGCCTTCCAAGTAGTTAGAAACTCACGGTATTTGGCTCGAATCTCTCCCTCCTTCTGCGCATCGCCAAGTCGCGAATCGTCGCCAGTAAGCACGGATGCAGGCACCACCTTGTCGTACTCACTTAGGAGTGCAACTGCCGACAGTGAACGCGCCCTATTCATCGACGACACGCTATGGATGGAGTACCACCGGTACGTAATGAGATATGGCAAGAAGAGGCTAATCTTTTCCGCTATTGCAGTGGAGGAGAGCGGCTGCTTAATGTCGGCACACTCGGCAAGGACGGCGTTGAGCACCGACCATGCACCTAGTCGGTCTTGCACCTCGTTGTTGTCGGTGTCTACTACACGCCATATTAACGCTCGCGTGATTTCCCCGGGGTATTTGCAGGCATGATCGCGTACAAAGCGCAGGGTGTGTTGAATCTCCGCCGCCACTGCGGCATCATCCGCCAAGGCAGATGACACCTGCACGCAACATCGGTGCAGAAACGCCCTGTCTAATCCCACTTCTGGCATCCCTGCAGGAATACAGACGGTGGCCAAACACAAGACACACACAAAAAAGAAAGAGAAACCGTTGGCGACCTCACGGCAGAGGAATCACCGCGCGGTGGTGGCGCGTAAACACAAGCGGTGAAGGCGCGTGAAGCAATTTCCTCCCCTCCCGCCGGCACCCTGTCTTTCCCCTTTCTTTGTTGCTCTTTTTTCTTTTCTTGATTTTTGTTTCCCGTGTTTTTATTTTTTGTTTGTTTTCAATTTGTGTTTAATTCTTCTTTTTTATGTGCTTTTTTTTTGCCGTTGTTCGCTTAAAGCCCTTCGTTGTGTGTTTGGGCGGGTGGGCCGTGCTGCAGCAGACAAAAGGCACACACACAATTACGCACGCAGACACGCAATCCTTCTCCTTCTCTCTCCTTTTCCCTTCGGTGTTATGCTTCCGCGGCGCCACCACACAACAGAAGACGGGGGAGAGAGTAAGGGGCGGCAGCAGGCAGCACACCAATGGAAGGCAAAAGCGAAGGAAAAATGGAAGAAGGAGACGTCAGGGACGTGACGCATTCACTCACGCACGGCCGGCAAAAGACACCGGAGGGGGCGGGTATTCAAATACGCCGGCATCACCACTACCTTCCCCCACCACCAACACCACCACCACCGCAAAGCCTTCAAAAACAAAAGAAAACCAACAACAAGAAGAAGGCATTTATGTTTGTGTGACGGTGACGAGGGAAAAAAGACACACGGACCTCCTCTTCCTCTCCTCCCCTCCGCTCAAGAAACATGACAACATCCCTCCCATCGCTTGCGATGATGGCCGCGGGAGTAGAAAGAGCAACTGCTTCTAAAAAAAAGGCATGTGGGTGTCGTTGTCACTCAGACGGAAAAATTCACTCACGGCTTTCTCGTCCTCTCCCGCCCCACAGTTCTTGACTTTGCACGTGTAGCCATACGCACAGGCCCCCACACGCATCAACAGGTCATACGCTGTGCGATTACGGTGATAAAGTACCTGGTAGTACAGTCGTATCCGCCACATTGCGAGGTAATTGGGGGGCACGACATCTCGCTTTGCATGCATACTGACCAAATCACCAGATAACAAACGGTGCTGCAAAAATCGGGCTTGGCAGTGCGACAAAACGGCGTCGCTACTGCGGTGGATGCCTAGCTGTGGTAAACAGCGGTGCAGCGCGGTATCACTTGCCAGTCGCTTGCCGATCAGGTGCTGCTGCACGCACTTCCCCTCGCTATCTTGAGCATATTTTCGCAAGGCAGCAAGGTTCATAAAGTGCCCTGCGCCGCCCCACCCACGATCTCCAATGTACAGTGGGCCAAGAGCAGCGACAATCGTGGGATTAAAAAGTGTTTCTGTCGTGACGTTCCAAAGTACACTGCCAACCACCAGCGCCTCGCCTCTGCGACCAAACAATTTATCTCCATGGAGGCGTTGTTGCTCTTGCAGGAGATTCCATCTTTCCGGCAGAGACAGGCATGCGGCTACTTCTTCCGCCCGGGCGCCGGCACGTTGTTTGCATCTCTCCTGGAGCAGCAGAGGCTTTGCACCTTTTGTGGCTGACACGGTGCGGGCCACGTTGTACAGATCACGCCGATGCAGAAATCGGACGAGCGCATGGAGATCAAGAAGAGAGTCGTCATCCACGACAACGGCCCACCGAACATCGAAGTAATTCCCAACACTTTCGCTAGCATCGTTTATGACGCCAGTAAGCTTTGAAAAGTGATTAAAGGCGTGAAAAAAGCGGTACTGTGCCCGCATCCAACCCACCGAGTACCCCGTATGCCGGAGCATTTCCCTGGGCATTTGCCGTGATGCCAGGGCGTTGTCCGTCTCGATCCACGTGCCGTGCCGCCCATCAGACGTGTTTGCGGCATCTGTATAAATAAAGAGATTCGCCGCTGGTACGTGCCCTAGCCACGTGCAGAGAGCCAAGTCAACACGGAAAAACTTCTCAAAGGACCCGGTGATAACTCCAATGAGGACATGGCGGCGGATATAATCCAGCACCCATGGATGAAGGAGACTGGCCGTGTTATTCGGCCTCATCTCATCACAGAACCGGCAAACAGATGACTGACACGTCGACACCGTCTTCGGCCCAACGGCAACAGAAGGCCCAACAATTGGAGCGCTGCCGTGTGGAACTTCCCACGGCCGACGTCCGCTAAAATTGTTTTCCCGTGCGGCGTTAAAGGCGGTGCTCTGCGTCGAGGGTGGCTCCATATTTTCTCCATCGCTGACAAACAGGAAGGAAAGGAAGCACCAGAGCATCCATAAAAAAATTATTGAACAGCTGAGCAGCTTCAGGGGTCCAAAGGAGCACCTGCCTCGAAAGCCATTGGTGGGACACCGCACATTCCTCGACATCTGCCTCAAATTCAAAACAAAAACATGCCTAGAGAAAACGTCAAAGGGGAAAGTAATGCCCACTTGTGGATGGGGAAAGAGAGGAAGCAAAAAACACAAAGAGAAAAGCACCAAACGACGTCATGGGTGCATCGTTCTTCCAGGGCCCCATCAAACACCACCCTCACCGTCGTCGTCGTCCAAGACACAGGTGTACAAAACGGAAACGGTGACATCGCCTCTGTACGCTAATTTATCCACAACAGACCTCGACTTGATGACAACGGCAAGGGAGCACACACACACACACACACACAAACACACCAGCAATAAATGGACGGAACACATGATCTACTGGTTGTCCCAGAGCCCACACTCGTGTGGCAACGGCATCATATTTTTCTCGCATCGCATTCGCCTGCAAAGCGCAGCAGTGATGATAGATGTATGTGATAATGTTTCATGCAATTATGGGACTAATTCATGTAGGCTTTCTTCGAAAGAATCCGCGCACATTTGCACAGACAAGGGAAAAAGAAAAAAGGAGCAAAATATATATATATATATATATATATATATATATATTATGATAGTAACATGGAAGGTGTTTCCCCACAGTAGCTTCATACATATATGGATGTACCCTCATGTGGCCATGTATTCATTCTCATTTCATTGATCCCTTTCGGTGTCTTTGTGTACATTACTTTTTACAGAAACGGAGGTTTATAAAACAACAGCTGTACATGATCCACTGCCAACTCGTTGCCCTCTTCGCCTTGCTGTCCCCACATCGCACTGGGAACATCACCGGCCAAAAGCAACAGTAGCAGCGTCAACAACGACAATAAAAATTCACGTGTCCTGAGAAATAAAAATCCCCACCGCGTCATAGGAACACCCAATTCAACAAATTGAAATTGCAGTGAGGGAGCTCAGTGGCGGAATTGAGAAGAACAACACCGCGTGAAATAAATGTCAATCCAATAGACACACACACAGACTGAAAGAAAAAAAAAAATATTTTCTCTCCGTTCTGTTCCATTCACTTTGCGTGAATAATTCTCCGCGTCCGCTTTTCGTTTTCTATTTTTTTTTTTTCTCTTTCTTTATGCAAATTTCATCTCTTCTCTCTCCTCTAAATCACGTTGATGATTCTTGAGGCGATTTCCCAATGATTTCCCGCGCGCGACGCAGCAACTTCCCCTCGGAGTCATGTGTCTTCATGTACGTCAGCGCCCTTCTGTACGCCATGGCGGTGGTGGCGAAGGACTGCAGCTCCATCGCCGCAACCGCAATGGCGGTGGCCCAAAAGCGCTCGTGGTTCCTCAAGTACTCCCTGCCAGCCGTGAGGTCCTCGCTTATGCCAAAGCCCGTCAGCGGAAACTCGCGCTCCAGGCGGTCCAGGGACACACCGACGCTGATGCCAAGGATGGAGTTCAGCGGAAAGGAGCCATCGGCGGTTTGCAGCGCAGTGAGACGCTTCAGACTCGGCTCGGCGAAGACGGACTCCGCCACATCCACAACAATGGCACGAATAAATTCTCTACACGTTGGCGGCGGCACGAGTGCGGCGAAAGTACCAGAAGTCTTAAACAACCCCGGCTGTTTTTGTTCTTGCTCGGGTTGTTGTGTTATTCCCTGTTGCACCCTCGGGCGGCCGTCGATAAGGCCCTCCGCAAGTCGCCGTTGTCGGTACCGCGTCATGGTCCGCGCGTAGGTCCAGCTGCGTGGCACATACCGCACCGCTACCACGTTGCGAACCTCCCGCGTTTGCGCGTTTGCGGCAGTAGCGGGTCGCCGCTGCAGCATTTCCGTATACGGCGACGGCAAAGAAAACGTCTTGGATAACCGTGCAACCTCCTCCATCTCCGCTACCGACAGCGCCGACAACGCGCGTTCGTCGATGAGGTAGCGCACTCTGGCGGAGGCCGCCGCGAGGTGGAAGAGGCCGACGGAGAGAGCGTTCCGCGGCTCCACCTCCGAGGTGAAGATGAGATCCTGCACGTTCCCCTTCCCGACGTACTCAACGACAGTCTGGCCGATGCGTCCCGTCGCGTAGGCGCCAAGCGTCTCCAGCGAGGCGGGGGCGAGACCGTGCACGAAGCGTTGCGTCCCCTGCGCCACTGCAGGCATCGTTTGTCCAATCGAAAGACGTACTTCGGGCTCATCGAAGCAAAGCACGATGTCCGTCAATGTCGGGACTGCCAAATGTGACAACATATCCACTAAAATCTCCGGAAACGTCTTTGCATCGGCCACGTCACGGTAAAGGCCCCCGCCTTCTTCTGCAAGTAGCCGCAACGTCGGTGCATCCAGCGTCCCCGATGCGAGTAAACCGATGGCACTGAAGCACATATTACGCCGGTGACGTGTCACCGCCTCGATGGTTTCCGTCGCGTACCGCATGCCACCCTCGTCAGACATCACGATAACATGACGCACATACCCCGTCGGAACAGAACCACAGAGCGAAAGCGCCTCCTGCGACATCACCTCACGGAGTGTACGGTGAAAATTCGACGCGCCCGAGTTAGCCTCCTGCGGCTTCGACTCCGCTATGAAGGCAAAGAGTTGCTCAAGCTGCACATCACACAGGGCCACAGCACCGCACTGCCAGGGAGAAACATCCTTCTTCGCGCCCACCACCACCACATTTAAAAACACAGACTCCGGCAAGCCACGCATTCCGACCAAAATACCATTTGCCATCGCCTCACAAGATTGACGACTGTGCGAGTCCACTACCAGTATCAACTCGGCGTTTGTTATGCAACCAGGCCGCCCTTCAAGCTGTGGCGTGAAGGAAAGAGTAAATGCATGGCGATCAACATCCTGGACCAGCGTTCCAACGTCCTTCGCGAGAAAGAAGCGCAGCGGCTCTGCCGTCCCCTGCACAACACACTCAATTTCAAACCCATCCGGCAGCCGTTTTGTCAATGGAGCGGTATATTCCAGTGAGAAGCCACTGTCGCCAATGTAATCCACCCGGACCAGCGTTTCCTCTTCCGCCGGTCGCAACCGTACAGCGCCTGCAAGTGGCACAAACATGTCACATTTTGCTTGAATTTTCCACCCGCTTGGGAGTTTTGCCTGCAACTTCATGTCAAACAGCGAGGCGTAGTCGAGGGTGGGTTGTGGCGGCTTCTTGAAGTCCGGGAACAACTCTGCTGGTAGATGAATGCGCACCACACCACGCCAACGCGTCACGTCAAGTGGCACGTGATACGTCGCGGCGATTAGAACGGTGGAGCCAACGTCAATAACCCACGGCAACTGCTGCGAGGCGACCGTCCACACACTGTGGTCGGACTTCGGCCCCGGCAGTCCGGCGGCGCCTGCATCGGCGGAAGAACGCAGCGGCACAGTACCGCTGTACTCCGTCAGCACACAGTCGCCAAAGTAGTCGGCCCTGCAGCTCATAAGGTCCCACGCAATGGGCAGTGGGTAGGCGGCAATAACGCGCTGGTCCATACCCGTCTTGTTTTCGTATTCATAGCGTAGATTCACCCGCGCGCAATTGCCACGCACGTCTGCCTCCACGACACATCCTCGGAGTGTTAACGGAGCAAACGTAGAGGAGGCAAGAACGCCATGATCCCTGTTGGGAGAAGTGCTGTACGCAAAGTGCTGAATAGTCATAAAGAGTCACCGCAGAATGCTCCTTTCTCTCTCTCTATCTATATATGAATATACGTGTTTGTATTTATGTCCAGGAACCTCCCTTCCTTTCTGCAGCCCAACTTCCCCTGTTTTTTCTTCTTGCTTCGGTTGTGCGGTGAGACCTGTAGGCCAGGGCGCAGTGAACCGCAATGCACGGGATTGCATGAGAAGATAAGAAAAAAAAAAAAAACAAGCAACAGTGAAATCAAAGAAAAGTATAAGCACAGTGAAAATAAAATGGCACGTTGCTGCAGCTATCCACACGACAAAATGGCAGCGGCAGCGGCAAAAATAACGGCAAGGAATATTAAAGAAAGAAGAAAAAGAGAAAGAGAGGCAGAATGCCTGAGGGAAACGCACAAAAATTTACAGAAATTTCGGAGACATTTAAACATGGCGCCACTGCCATGCCGCACATGGATCAAAAACAAACAAACAAACAAACAAAAAAACATAAATAAGAAATTCATCTTCACACACAAACTCTCCCTTTTCCCTCAGCCCCTCTGCCTCTTGGTGTCTTTTTTTTTATCTCATCCCTTTTCCCCTCTTCTCTGCGACTTTTCCTCCCCGTTCTCCTCATTCCAGCCCGCACTGCCCGCGTGCAGCTGCAAAGCAAAATATAAAGAAGGCGCGCTCCCACACACATAAGCACACACAAACACACACGCACGCACATACAGACGCAAACGGGCCTTCTGACAGGTGGCAGTGGCGCACACAGAGTACAAAACACTCTCTTCTTCCTCATCGTCTCGGTTTATTCGTTCATTCGCTTCCGCTTCACTCACATTTTCCCTGCCCCCTGTCTTTGTGCCTTTCTTCCTCCCTTGCAGCTTTCTTCTCTTTCCATTTTAACCCTTCTTGAATTCCTTTCTTACCTACATGCCTCTTTTCGCGCCTCAATATGCACTTTTTCATCCTGAAACGCCTCACTTCTCGTTTTTGCATCGGGTCCTTTTCTTCCGTGTCTTGTGTGCATTTTGTTCCTTTTGCCAAATGCGTGGAGTCTGCGCATGTGTTTGTGTGTGTGGGTGCAATGTGTATACATTCGTATTTGGACGCATTGCGGTTTACATCCTTGTCTTTGCACCACTCCCTTGTGTTTCACTCTCTCACTTGTGTTGTGCCATGAGGCGGCGGCGGCTCTCCTCGTTTTTCTGCGCGACCAGCCACAGCAGCGCCGCGGTCAGCGTTGGCGACAATATGAAGCTGGCGCGTGGGTCCGAGTGACGGAATATATACATGTGCAATCCCGTGCAGAAGACAGAGAAGACGCTGTTGATAAAAAAAAGCGTGTACCCCACAGCCACCTGCAACCGCAGTTTGTGCAGCAGCTTCTCGTCGCACTCCCGCACCTCGTGGTAGTGACGCTGGCGGCGCCAGAACTCACTCTCCACCATCGTAATGTACGCCTGCGTCAGCATGCACACAGTGAAGATCATCACGGCAATGTAGAGGAAAGTGTTGGCGGGCGAAAACCAGTCCAGCCCGTTCACTGCGTGCGACAAGTACACGGGCTGGAACGCCGCTATGAGGGCGACCGCCACTAAGGACTTTTTTGAGTACACCAGTGTATTGGCATTAATGCGCTCATCCAACAGTATATCGTCCTGCTTGGTAAGCTTCACACCACCAGTGACGCGGCTTTTCCCCTTCGCGTTCTGCATCCCTCTGACTTAATTGTGCAAAAATCTCTTTTCTTCACCCCCTTTCTTCTTTTTTTTCCCTTTTTTCCCCCTTTAATATTAATATTTTTATTTTTATTGTTTAAATTTTTGTGATCCTGCTGTTGCTCGCCTGCGAGGGCGTCAGTGTGTGAATTTTTTTGTTGTTGTTGCAGAGCCGCGTCCCGCAGGCCAGAAAACAACAAAAAGAAGACATGTAGACATCAGCGGCCAACACCAGCCGACGTACCCGCACAGACACACAAACACACGCATACGACAGTTTACAGAGTTGTTTTGTTTTTATTTTCTTCCTCCCCACTTCCCACTCCGTGGCAGCAGCGGAGACACACCACAGCTCCACCCCCCCACTCCATGAGTGCTGCCGTACGATACCCGTTGCACCCCACCAGCAGTTAAAATAAATTTCTGGGCCACACACACACACATACATACAATAATAATAATAATAATAATAATAATAATAATAATAATAATAATAATAATAATAATAATAGTAATAATAATAATAATAATAATAATAATAATAGTAATAATAAAATCGCTCAAAAATTGCTTTTTTTTTTCATCTCACATATTCTCCAGAGCCTTTTTGTACTTCGCTGCATCCTCCGCAAAGGCGGCGTGGTCCGTCGGCAATGTCTTCCAGCCCATAGCGAGGCCTTCATCCTCGTTGCGCTTCGGGATGATGTGAAAGTGCACATGCGGCACCTCCTGGTGGGCAAGTTTGCCGTTGTTCTGCAGCACGTTGTACTGCGTCTTTGGTTCTCCTTCCCCAGCCACGACACGGGCAATCTTTGCCATCATCACCCCCAAGTCAGCTGCCGTCTCCGGCTCCACTTGGTGAAGAAACTCTGCGTGGGCCTTTGGAACAATCAGCAGGTGGCCGCGGGAGAGGGGGTTGATGTCCACGAAGGCCAACACCCTTGCCGTCTCCGCCACCCTGTGGCACGGGATGGACCCCTCTACAATCTTGCAGAAGATGCAACTCGACATGACTGCCGTCAAATAGACTGCTTTGTTTTTCTGTTTGTTTATTCAAACACCTCCCTTCTCGGGAGCTTTCACAACGCTTGGGATGCTATAAAAACCCCACCCACCCACCCACAAAAAAATAAAATAAAAATAAAATAAAAAAAAGGAAGAGCAAACAGCAAGGGCATTTAATTCGGTGGGGACGGTAAGAAAAAAATCCCCAAAAAGCAGCGACAAGAGACACACCCTTTCCACAACACAACACAACACACACGAAAAAAAAAAAACAGCAATGCAGAGCCATGCGTTGCATGGAGACACAGATAAATCCGTACATCGCCGACAACAATAAGTAGAATCACGTCTTTAAAGGGATGGAGGCGGCTTGCGCCGTTTGTGTCACAGCGCCAGAGTCCGCTTGAAGCGCTTCCCGTGAGCTCCTCTGCTGCCTCGAACTGCTGTCGCAGAGGGTTCTGTCACCTTTTCGTTCCCCGTGACTCGTCTTCTTCGCACGGACCGCTCCATCGCACCGGCGCCCACACGTGGCTGGGAATCATCCGCTGCGTCCTTTAGCTCCGATCCCTTGTTGCTGGGCATTTCGGTCAGCGCAATGAGGCATCTCTCCTCCTGCTCAGCCGCGCGCTGCAAGACTGACGCATGTTCCACCCCTCGCGGTGTCATGGGGACATCGCTTTCCACTTTATCTTTTATTGTCACCTGCCTTGTTTTCCTTCTCGTGAGCTGCCGTGGGCGTGCCGGAGCCGCCGCCGCCGTCGTCGTCTCCTTTTCTTTATCGGTCCCTGCCTCAGCCGTCGCATCTCTCACCGGCTTCACAACCTTCACTTTTTTCTCCTCTGCCTGCGATCGAACTGCGTGCGCCACGCGGTAGCCTTCCCTCCTCTTCGCCAGCCGCTCCGCGACATTCTCCGTGACGCTGCCAACAACAGGCTTGAATGCTGCGGTGATCTTGGCGTCGTCCACGTGCGTGACGATGGCCTGAACGACAGAACGCAGGCGTCGCATGGCACTTTGTACCATCTCCTCGCATCGTGCCTCGCGCTGCTGAACTGTCATGGTCTCGCCGCCACCTCTAGCCCCACTAATGCCGCCACTGTGACTGTCATTTTCCTGGACTTGTGTCTTGCGTGCCGCAAGGGCCTCGCACACGGTGTTGCCTTGACGCTGCAGCGCCGTCACAGTTCCGCGCAGCAACTCACGCGCCACATTCAGCTCCGGTATCACGGCGCTAACCCCTGAGCTCCTAACAACACTGTCAGCAAGAGTGTCGGCGACGCCAAGGATGGTGCGTGCCTCCGCCTCCATCAACAAAATACCATGCGTGAGAAAATTGGCGCTGCAGTCGAGTGACACTTCAAAGGCGTTTCCATCGCTTGTTAATGCCGTCACGAATGTCAAGGCGAAGTGCGCCACAAGCCGCTGTGTCACCGCCGCCGCCAACAATGGCTGCCGTAGATACTGCAGCTCTTCGTGGGCCTGAACAATGAGCAGAATGCTGTCAGCAATGTAAGGCCGCACGGCACCGGCCGTATGTACCGACACGCGCTGCCAGTCCATCATTGGCATCATAAAGCCCGGTGCACGTACTTCACGTGTAATGCGTTGCTGCGGAGTGACAAGAAGCATACTGAGCATTGCATCAACAACCAGTTGGCAATGGTCTTCCACTTGCGAAATAAAGTCAACTCGGAAGTGCTCCTCCTTGCGACTTAGCAGTGCTTCCACCTCTTGTGATGTCTTTGCATCCGGCTTGAGAGAGGCCACCACCTGCAAAATACACGGCGAAACCAGTTCCCCAATAACGATGGGCACCACAGCCGCTGGGAGGCACAATGCATCCGCAAGGCTATCAATATGAACGACCTCCCGTGTTTCGGGGGCAGCACCGGTGCTAAGTGACGCCCGTTGGCAACTCTGGTGCAGTGCGTCAACAAAAAGAAGCATGATGTTCGTGACCAACGCCAACAACACCTCCTCCTGCTCCTCAACGTGTTCTAGCACCATTTTGCTGTTGCGATGCGCCATGAAGGCGGTGACAGTGTCAAGCTGCGCTGAAGCCTCCAAGTCCTCCTTATTTTTTCGCCGCAACACGCGTGTACTGTGGCCGTGCTTTTGGTTGGCATCATCCTCTGTATCACGTTCTGCCTTCGCGGCAAAGAGGTCAATGCCTTCGTATACCTCATCGAAGCGCTGCAAGAAGGGTGCGGTGCGGTCAATCACAACAGAAATAAGATTCAGCAACTTGTTCACCAGTACCGACGAAACAAATTCGCGACTCAAGCGTGCGGAGACGGTTTTGTTAAGATTCATTTTTGGTTTTGTCTGCCGCAGTGATGGTAGCAGCGTCACGTAGGCCTTTGCAAGCATACCGACGCCGTGCGTGTAGCAGCGAAAGACACTGGAGCGCAGCTGCTCCAGATCCTCCAGCAACCCACCCACTTCATGCGCCTGTTCCTCACTCGCCACAGTGACGGATGTGCAACTCTCCCCAATCACAATTTTCATACGCCACACGGAGTCACTCACATGCGTCATGGCCTTCTCCCACTGCGCGAGAATGACTTCCACAAGTATGGCGGCGTGAAGCTCAATGTGCTCCTCCTCGTCCTCTCGATTCTTGCCCATGACATCGGACACACGGTACGCCGCCATGACACGCACAAAACCCCTCAACAAGGTGCGGTTGACGCTGCTAAGAAATAAGGCATAGAGGATTTCCCCTGCGGCCTTCACACCCCGTCGTACCAACGCCACCGACAACTGCCGCAGCGTCGGAGACCCCTCCCGTACGATCGGAATGTACGTGAGGTGCGGTAAGTCGTCCGCATGCCTATTTCGATTCACCGAGGCATCTGGTTGCTTTGCTGCTGTCGCCGATGCCGCTTCCCCCTCATCATTTGAGCCTAACACAGCCGGTCCATGAATCATTCGGTACAATGCGCTTCCGGGGTCCAATGAGAAGTCAAACATGCCAGCGTGCACTGCGGCCGCAATACCGCCCCAGTATGACACCACCACCAACTCCAGATGGTTCATACAGGCCGCGAAGAGACGACCAAAAAAAGTGTCCACGGCGGCTGCATTTGCTGAAATGTCGATCTGAATATCGGCACAATTCATAAGTTGGTGCAGCAAACTCGCGCTGCACATCGCAATTTGTTGGGCAGAGCACTCTAGCACACCACTCATCTCCACCTGACCGATGCTAAACGTCGTGAAGCGCGAAAAATTACCCTCAGGGGTACGAAACGCCTCGAGGATTGCATCTGCATACTGCTGTTCATTTGACTCCGCCTCATCTACGCCAAAGCCACCAACTTTGATACGATCCGTTACGCTGCCCTCAGCGAATGCAAGAGAATCAAGTGTATGAAATCCAGCATTGTTGTGCTGCACAAAAGAGTCATTTGCGGTCCCAAACAGATCACCTGTTGCTGCAAATGAGCCAAACCACATGCGCCGAGGTTCGTTGCGGTTGTCCCGCACAGAGGAGTTTTCCTCTGCCGTCGCACTTGGCATGAACTTTATTTGCCATTCATTTGCCTCGCAGCTAATGTTCAGCGCGGTGTTTTCCATCATTCGTGTGTGTTGGTCTCGGGTAATGTGGACATAATACTCCACCGGGTGCAATAAAGACCCTTTTGAATTGCCTTTGCGCTGGTGTTCGCTTTCGTGGCCGCGGGTACTCGGCTCCGTTGATAAACTCGATGGCGGCACTTTTACCGCCTCTGCGCTGAAGTTCGACTCTGTGGCAGAGAATGAGCCAAGCGTTGGCGTCATGACAGACGACTCCCCCACATCTTCCTCGTCCTCCTCCTTGATGCTCTTATCGTCCTGCAGCTCCTGACGCAGCCCTAAGAGAGCAGCGGCTTCTGTGGCATTCAGCTGCAGCTTATTGGATGCGGTAAAGCAGAAGTGGCGCAGCTTCACCGCAGCAATGGCGCAGTCCATCATAGATGAGAGGGTGTCCTCAATTAGTACGGTGTCAGCCGCACTGGCATGTCGTATCTCCTGCGCCATCATCTCATTGAGGTATAACGCAGCACGGAGAAGTGAGAGGGCGTATTGATACGTGAGAGTTAGCCCGCCCTGTTGTTGTTGCTGTTTTTTTTTCTGCACCTTCAATGCGCTGTGGACGCCTTCTGTTTCTTCCTCCGTGTCGTCACGGGCCTCAACGCCGAGCACTGTCGCGTTCTCCAGATCGTAGTTCTCCTCCAGGTATATCATGGCACGGCGCAGGCTCAGCACGGCTGCCTCGTAATTGCTGCGCCCCCCCGCTGCACCTTCACTTCGAGGAATTTGCGGGCTGCACGGACAACGTGCGAGGGGCGTGCCGTGCCAATAAATTAACTCCTCGCCAGGCCTCAGGATGTAATTCCCGTACGCTTCGGCACTGTCCGCAAATTCCTCTAATGCGCCGCGAACACTTCGCGGCATCACAACATCCTCTGATGCCGAGAAAGTGATATCGCCTCTTTCCCTCACCACGTTACTAGTCTTATCTTCTACACGGCCGCTGCTGCTGTGGGCATCACTACCATCCTCACTCTTCCCCGCGTCTGACTCTTTCGTCCGTCGATGAGGCCCCCTCCTCTGACTGGGTTGTACATCGGAACGTCGCTGTGGCACACGCGCGCCACAGTACTCGTAAATAACCCCAGGAACGTTCCAGACGACCATGAGCTTCTCAAGCATTTCCTTCGTGAGCCTGCAACTTCGCAGTTCCTCAAAGAGTTCGACTGTTGGCGCCACGAGTGCTTCCCCCGCCTCTAATGTTGTCTGAAAGGCGTCCGCGATGGGGTCAATCGCCTCCCCCGTGAAGAGTAATGTGTCGTTGGCGTACATCACGTCCATCGCCTCCTTGCATCCAATAAAAGTTCCAATGTTATCGCGTATCAACTCCTTCAGGGCCTCCTCCGTGAAGTCCACCTCACGGCCGACGGTTTGCAGGAGTGTGTTCTCAATGTCCACATGCGTCGCGTGCACGTGCGCTTGACGAATGTATGCCTTTGGGTCAAACGTGCGGCTCGTCGGGTCGAGTTGCAGCGCCGCCTCCGTGTCTGGAGCCCTCCCAGCCATAACCCCTCCTCTTTTTTTTTTTTTCTGTTCCTTCTGCCTTGCAGCTACAAAAAAAATAGCAAGAAATAATAAAAAAAAGAAAATAATAAAAAAATAGGGCACGCCCATCATCGTGCTCTTTCTACGCCCCACCAAACAAGCAACAACAGCCACAATGACAACATAGTAGCAACAGGAGTACCAGAGAACCCACACCCACACACACACACGGACAGACAGACGCTTAAAAACACACACACAGACGTGTACCAATGAATAGATATTTCGCAGCACTCCCCAATCCATTTTCTTTTTTATTCTTCTTTCCGGCTCATCGTTTTTTGTTGTTTTTTTTTAGGCTTCCCTGTCCCCACCGCACTGTCCACACACAAACGGAAGGGGAGAGATGCAAATCAACTATAAAGCGTTGGCAGAAAGAAAACAAAGGAAGAAAATGAACACACACACACACACAGAGAGAGAGAGAGAGAGAGAAAAAAAAAAAAGAAGTAAGAAAAAACAACAATAATAATAACAATAATAAACAACGAGAACAAAAAAAAAAACACACTTCAAACGAACGCTACACCGTCCTTGCGTCAACAGCAGCAGCATTGGCCTCCATTACACACGTAGCAACGTGGATGTTCGCTTCCCTCCTCTTCGGTGATTAGCGTTCCATTGCGTCACACCTTCATTTCAGCTCGCATCCGAAAAAATTTCTCAAACGACAAGTTTTTCTTTTTCATTTCCGTTTTCCCTTTTGTTCTCTTCCTCCTCCTGCTGCTGCTGCCGCTGCTGCTGCGGCACTTCCTTCGGGGTTTCCATCTCGTTGCCCATCGACCGCATAAAACAAAACCAATAAAAAAAAAGAAAAGAAAAAGGGACTTCTACTACACATGTCGTAATCGTCCCCCTCCCCTCCCCCCACGCCATGACGATGCCCAAATTCGCTTATTCCTTCCACCTTCACTCCGCACACGGGTCGCTGCACGCGTGGCACGACAACCTTATGATGTTGATGATGACGATGATGGCCCGTGGACGTACTCTGAGTACTTCGGGTTCTGTATTCTCCTGGCAAATGTGGTACCTTTCATACTCTCTTCCACTTCCTCGGCAAAGCGGCACTCCGCATCGGTCATGCGATGCAGCATGCTCTGCATGCGGAGCTTAAAATTACGCAGGAACCGATTTTTATAAAAGTTACGCAGTTTGTTACTGACTTCACTGGTGTAGATGGTGAATTCAGCACCCACCTGTTCACCGGCGACTTCGTTGCGGTGACGCCAGAGACAAATCACGTGATCAATTGCGTCCATCGCGGCGTCGATGTAGGACACCTCGAAAAGCAGCCGCTCATATACTTCATTCTTTTTCTTGGCCTGATGCCGATCCATCGCGATGGCGCCTTCGCCAATGAAGCGGCTGGCCTCCAAAGTGACACGCGCGAGTTCTTTGTTAACAGAAGAGGTACCGAGAGCGTCGGCGTATTTTTCAAGCGCCTCCGCAACTTCCTTCGTGGCAACGACAATCTCCAGCGACTGCTCCATGACGGTCAGGTAGGGACGCGCTGCCCCGAGCAGGGCCTCACGATATTCTTCCAGAAACCGCATTTGACCTGTCCAGTAATTGAGATCTTCAGTCGCATTGAGGACACCTGCGCCAACTACTGCGCTGACAGACTGCCGCTGACTTTGTTGTTGTTTGGGTGGTGCCTTTGGACTCTCACCGCCGGACCCCATCCAGGAGTGAAGCATCCCCACGAGTTTCCGCACAACTGTTGTAGACCCGCCGGTGAAGGCTGCGACGGACTCGGAACCAAGCAGCCCACCTTTGCGCATGCTGTGCGCATCGATGGAAGAATTGCAGCGACGGAACTCCGCGAGAGCTGCCCGCATGATGCCGATCCAGTCCTCAAAGCTCTCGCGGGGTAGTTGAAAGAAATTCGGGGTGTACATAGAAAAGTACATCAATTCAGGTGACATGGCAACCTCGCGAAGGAACCGCACAAGTGTGCGCTGCTGCGTGAGTAGGATGTTTCCATTCGTTAGAAAGGTGCCAAAGTTTTCAAGCTTTGACTTGGGCGGTAACGGCGGCACAATCATGGTGGGAAACTGATAGGCAAGTAGTGTTCGGAACTCCACCAGCTCGCTATAGCGACGATCCACTTGCGCAGATGACGAGACAGCCCATTGGCCACGTTGTATACCCGTATCCATATGTTTTTCGTGTGGTCCTCTGGGGACATCCGGTACCGTGTACTTACTAGAGCTGGTGGATCTAATGGTCATCATGATGGGAAAAAATGTGATGGGACGCACCAGGCCGGTGCCGAGTACAGCCGCTTCCACGACAAAACGCGCGAGGGGCGTCGTGTCCGCCGGCATCGGCGAAGTACACTGCGTTTGGCTGACTGTGGATTGCTCTTGTTGCCGCTCCTGAAACATTTTTTCACTGCCGGCTGATGAGGGTCCCATGGTGGAATCGGCCGTAGACAGCAGCATGTATGCTCCTGAGTAAAATCAAAGGAAACTTAAAAAAAAAAAAAGGGCTGGCAGCCGACAGGAAAACCCCCAAAACAAAAGAACAAAAAGAAGGAAAGACGGAGAGAGAGAGAGAGAGAGTGTGTGTGTGTGTGTGTGTGTGTGTGTGTGTCAAAAAAGTCAAAAAAAGGGAGAGTGATAAAGGAAGAGAGGGATAAAATCCATATTTCTCTCTAAAAGAAACTATATATATATATATAGATTTGTGTTTGTTTGCTTGTTTGCATATGCATACCACCGCTGTACATATTCTCTTCCTCCTTCTTTCTTTTCTTTTTTCGTTTCTGTCTTTTTCCATTCTTCACACATTTTCTCTTCTTGTCGTGCCGGCAAAACCCGCCCTCACCGCCTTTCTCCCGTTTTTCCCTCACGACGCCAGCATATTAAAAGGTTTTTCTCCCACATTCGCTGGGATGCCGCTGGCCAGTGATTTCTGCAGTCTGTTCAGCACCACCTGATTCCGGCCGGTGGCCGCCAATAGTTCCTTGTGCTTTGCGGCGTTATCTAACACATTCTGTCGCATCGTATTGCACGCCGCCTTGCGATTCTCGTAGTCTAAGAGAAGTTTTTCCGACCCTACCATCGGCATACTCTCCCGCATTTTAATATTGGAGGTGATGAAGTGGTCGCGACGCCGCTTCGTCTGTGCCAACTTGTCACGGAGCTCATTCAGTTCATCCTCCGTCATTGAGACCTGCCGCCGCAGCTGGGCGTTCTCAATTTTCATAAACTCCAGTTTCTCCTTCACGTGTGTAAGTACATGAATGGTGGTGGTGACTTTGCGCCGCAGCTTCAGCAGGTCCTCGTTACGTTCCTCAATCTTCTCGTTCAGGTTCGTATTCTCAATCTTGAGCTGCTCAAAGTCAATGAGGTTCATACCGTCCTGCTGCTGGTCCCGCTGCTCGGCGGTTTTCTGCAGCTTCTTCAGCTCGTGGCAGAGAAGAATATGGCGGATGCGTGCATTTCGCACCTCGCGCCGCTGTTCCGTCTCCTTTTTGAGGAATGCATCAATCTCTTCCGCCGTAAGTCGCTGGTGTGTGCGCACAAAGACGGATTCCTCCGCAAGCTGCCGGATGTACTGCCGGAACTGCTCCTCCTGCGCAAGTGCCTCCTCAATGGTGCTCTGGTGGCGCGCCTTCACTTCAGAGAGAAGCGTCCCCGATGCCTCCTTCCGGTCCTGCACCACGCGTCGCTCTTCTTGCAGTTGTCTCACCGCTACCCAGTACTGCTGCTCCGCCTCGGGCGACACCGGCTGCGGCCGCTCCTCGCCCTTCCGCTGCCGCTGCGCCGCGAAGTACCGCGCCAACTGCCGTTGGCACGCGAGGCTCCGGCCAATGACGTCCCTGCGCTTCTCGACCAGGCGAACGTACTCATCCAAATAAACAGCCGGATCCTCCCCCGCCTCTTCCCCTCCCGCGGCTGCAGTATCCCCGGCGGTGGCTGCCGCGGCGGCAGCAGCAGCGATGGCGACTAATTTGCCTCGGTCTGATGTCGTCAACATCGCCGCCTCCGCCTCACGTCGTGCGCAGTATTCCTTCCAGCGCTGCTGAATGACCGCCGCGGCCTTCGACTGCAGCGCCTCCTCTTTTATCTGCTGGTCGTCATACTCGTACATTTTTGCTAATACACTTTGTGCTAGCCCCTCCCCGCCACCCTGACCCTCACCCCGTCGCAGAAACAAAGAGCCGCGTGAGAGAATAGGAATGGTCGAAATACGGGCAGGGCCACAGCAATACACAGACACAGACACACAAACACGCACAGTGGAATGGGAACTGCAACGCCACCAACAACAACAAAAAACAAAAAAAACAAAATAAAAACTACAACAACAGAGCGAATTCGTAGGTCGGATATATATATATATATATATATATATATATATATTGCGTCCTCATGTTTATCTGAGCCTCTCTCTTCATGCACACACATTCCCCCTCTTTTTTTCTCACCTTTCTGATGTGCCTTTTTTTTCTTGCCTCCACTCAACCCTACATTGAACTGCCCTCCCCCACCCCCACCAAAAAATATTGATTATACTTGTGACTCGTTGAACCACTCACTTTTGCACCTTTTTTTTTTCTTTTGCTTTTCTTCTTTCTTTTGTTTCTGTTGTTTCTTTGCATGTTTTTCTTATTGTCGTTAATTCATCCGTCCCATTGAAAACGGAATCACGTCATGACTTCGCCACCGTCATAATTAGATCCACCGCTTCCGCCAGTGCAGCGTCATCGCCATCGGCGTGAAACACCTGCACCTCGCCAGCGTCCCGCCGCAAAACGATATGCGTCCCCGTTTTTTTCTCAAGCTCCCTCAGCTTCTTGCCGCCTTTCCCCAAAAGCGTTCCAATGCGGTTCTGTGGGAACGGGCGCACACGACGCACCAATGATTCTTCCTTCGCCTTTGTGAACTCTCGTACCGTTTCGGCAACCGCCCTCGCTTCCTCAGCAATGAAAGATCCGACAATCACCTCCTCCTCCTTGGGTTTCAGCTCTATGCTCAGCAGTGGGGAGTAACCCTTCGACCATTCACTCACCAGTGACGGCTTCTTGCCGCTCGGTTGTGTGATACAAGTGAACAAAATCTCCGGGACAGAAACGTGAATTGCGCGGGGACGATATTGCAGCGCAAATTCCTCCAGCATCATGCGGGCGTGTTGGATATGCTTCGGCTCTCCGCAAAGAAAAATGATCCCTTCCGAATGAACCGGCTTCACATGTTTACACTGCGATCTCTGGTGGATCACCTGCAGTGGTGTCAAGGCTCTACTCCCGGCCCCTTTATCGTGTCGCATTTCTTTCTTCTCCACCGCCTCTCCCGCCCCTTTCACTCTCACGGACTCTTCTTCGCGGTTCTCCTCATTCGCCAGAACCTCCAATTCCCTCTTTTCCTCGCTATCACCACCAGGACCACGATTGACCTCCACTAGAGCGGTTGTCAGTAGTTGCATCAGTGATCGCTCCATCGGCACACGTGCCTCCGTGCGTTGCGCCTTGTGCGGCAACACACGCGCCGCCTCCGCTGACTGTGATGTTCCGCTGGGAGAGATCATGCTGTCCTTTACGTGTCCAAACACCCCTGTGGCGGCCTCTACATCCTGCACGGTGCGGCAATCGGACCCCGCGACATCGCCCTGTGTGGTCTTGTCGCATTCTGCTACAGGCTGTGACTGGCGAACATCTGCAAGAAGCTCCTTGTAGCGGCGCATAGCCTCCTCAACGCGTGTCTGTTCGCCGATGGCAATTATCTTTTGTGCTTCACGATCCACACGAAGGCTGCGAACGCCGGTCTCCTTTTCCATCTGATTAATAACAGTACCGTTCTTCCCGATTACATGGGGAATCTCATCAGCGAGAAGCGGCATCTCTGCACGGTGCTGGCCTTTGAGAAAAGTTTCTACTAGTTCCCGCGCCGCCTCAACGGCCTTCTGCGTTCCCCGCAACGTCACTGCGTCCCGCTCAACATCCAATTTGGCGCCGCTTTCCAGTTCAATGCGACGCAAATTCGTCCCACGTTTGCCAATAAGATGCGTCCGCAGTGCGGCATCGTACCGCAAAACCACCTTGTGGCTGCACGCTTCTTCCGCGGCAATAATCTCCCCAATGGCTACGATAGCCGCATTTACATCCGCCTCGCCACCAAAAACAAAGCCACAGCCATTCTCTACGCCGTCAATGCAGACGGCAACCCCAAAGTCTACCTGCAGCTGCTCCAGCGTCGCCCCACCTTTCCCCACGAGCGCCATTTTCAGTTCCGGGGGATATGCAAATGTGCGACACGGCAGCTGCTTCCGTAAATCGGCAAGGCGTTTGTCGTCCGCTTGCATTTCCGCAACCAGCGCATCATGTTCCTTTTGTAGTGAGTCCATTTCGTTACTAGCCGGGCGCTTCTCCTTTCGCCTTCGAAGTGCCTCCGCAAGCTCCTGCTGAACCTTCGCCAGCTCGCTGCGTACTGCATTAAACTGCACCTCGCGTTTGGCGGGGTCCTCATTGAGTGCTTGTAGGTGTTCCTTCAGTGTCTTTTTCGCCTCCTCCTTTTCTTGTCGCTCCGCCGTCCTCGCCTCAATTTCTGCGCGGCACTTCTCCACACGGAGATCCTGTGCCAAGACACGAGCATCCAAGGCAGCGATTTCCTGCCGCTCCTGCCTCGCTCGCGCTGCTTGCGTTCGTCTGCTTAAATTCACTGCAGTGTTACAATTTTCATCACCTGCCTTCGCCAGCTCCCGCTCGAGGCGGTGCAGCTCCTTCTCCGCCTGCTCCACCGTCGCAAAGCGCATGCGACCCACGCGCGCCTCGCGCTCCTCACGCATGCGTTTGAGTTCACACATTTCGCTCTCCAGCAGGACTTCCGCATCTCGCGCAGCCTGCGCAAGTGTGCTGATGTCGTGCTCCAGCACCCGAAGATCCCGCCGTAAGTTTGACAACTCAAACTGCAGCGACTTGAGCTTGTCAAGTTCCGCAACCAAATTATCCTTCTTCAGAACGAGAGCATCGATCGTGGATGTAATTTCCGCTACAAAACTATTGACCTTTGGGGCATGCTCGGAGATACAACTACTCTTCTCTCGGAGAATTTTACGCAGCGCCGCACGGTTTTTGTCGCACCGCTCTCGCAGCCCTCGCTCTTCTTCTAAGAGGGAACGCGCATGTGGATCTGCAATAAGGTCGAGTTGCGGCGAGGACAGCAAGGTGGTTGGAGCTGCAGGCATACCAACTCCAATCAATGAAATTTTTTGCAAAGCGTTTTGTTTCTTTCCTTTCCCCTCCACAGTGGGGGATGCATGCATGCTGGCACACCGACACACACACACACGCACACGTAGAAAAAAAAAAAAGAAAGAAACAAGGGCTTATATTGAACACATACACGGAAATACATGTACGTCAATGTACACACACACACACACACGCAGGGAAGAAAAGAAAGGAAGAGAGAGAGAGAGGAGGATTTAGACAGAACAAATGGAAAGAGTAACAGGGACGACAATTCACTCTGTCACTCGCTGGTTGCGTCACCGACGGCTTCTTTGGTCGGCGCCACATTTGTGCTCCACATCGGGGCGGACTGCTGCTGCTGCCGCTGGGCGCGCTTGGCTTTGGCCTCGTCGGTCACGCGCTTCTCGAGTTTTTCTAGTCTTTCCAGCGTGAAGGACTTGATGGGCAGCAGCTTTGGCGGGCAGAGCAGCTCCGCCGGCTCCTCCACCTCGTTGAACACAAACCCGCTGGTCGGAAGAATCTCCACCGGTGCGTCACCACTCGCCATAATCGCCGATTGCACTAAAATTTCTCTTCTCTGTGTTTTCTTTGGCTGTGTTGTTTCCTCCCACTGCGTGCGTGCGTGGAGGGGGGGGGGACAAAAAAAAGAAAAAAAGAAAAAGGAAGCCGCCTGCCGGAAGCCCAAAATGATGCTCCCGGAGAGAAAAAAAATATACACCCCGCGTGGAGACGTCTCCGCGCGCCTCCCCTCTTCCCCCTCCTCAATCCACAGGCGTTGCTGCCGCGAGAATAAACACCTCCCTTTTTTTTCCCCCCCTTTCGTGTGTTTGTCTTTTGGGGTACATTTCTGCCCCCGCGGAGCGATTATGAAGAAAGTGTGCAGTAAAGTTATCGAGCACAAATAATAAAATTTTAAAAAAAAATTTTTTTTTCTTTTTCTTCTCGTCCCCTCCTCCTCCTTCCATTTTTTTTTCCCTTCGCGTTCATTGCAGCCTCATTTCTTCCATTTTTTTTTTTTATTTGTGTGTGTCCCTCTTCTTTTCTCCTTTTTTTTTTTCTTTCTTTCTTTCTTGTGTGCGTTCATGACGACGCCTGCAGCCCCTCCTGCGCTCAGAAGAGCGACATCTCCTCCTCAACCTCCACAGCCTCCTCCTCAACCTGTACGACGGGTCGTGGGCCGTTGCTCTCAAGCGCCTCGCCCGCCAGCACGTGGTTGAGCTGTGCCTCAAAGTTCGACTGCGAGATGGTGAATGTCTGCAGGAACTGCTGGCGCCACGCGATTTTGCCGTCGCCCCCCACAATGAATGCCATTGGGCACGACATGACGGTAAGATTGGACGCCTCCGCGTACGTCTTGCCGGTTGCCTTCTTTTCGTCAAAGAGAATGTGCGGCGGTGCAAGACGCAGCGGCTTCTTCGTGTTCTCGTCCACGATGGTTTTGTTGAGGTACTTCTCCGTCTTTTCCCTGTCCGCGTCGTTGCTGATCGCAACAAAAACCACCCTGTCGCCGTACTTCTCCGAGAGGACCGTCAGCTCCTCGTTGACGGGGTCGGCGCCGCGGTAGAAGGTGTTGAAGAAGTACAGAACATACACCTTGCCGCCCTCAATTGCCACCTTCGCGCCGCGGATGGGCACGAGTTTCTCCAACGACGGTGCGACTTGGCCGAGGGCCCTGTCGTCCGCGTACGTCGTCACGTCAATGGCGTCCGTCATGTGTTGCTTGAGTGAAATGTCGCTTGCTGCTGGCCGCCGCGCCGGCAATGTGTTCCACGCGTAGGAGGAAAAAAAAAAAAAAAGAAGAAGAAATATGTGGCGGCACCCGCAATTTACTGCAGTGCCGTGCCGGGAGGGGTACGCTGCAAAGACAATGCGTGAAACGAGACCATCACCACCAAAAACAAAACCAAAAAAAAGCAAAAAAAAAAAAAAAACGAAAACAAAAACATAACAAAAAAAAAAAGAAAAGGAAACAACGGCAGTAAATAAATAACAAAATAAAAGGGGTGAATTTGCTCACATGCATGCATTTGTCTGTTTCACTTTTTCGTGAGAAGTTCTTATCTTCTGTCTTGTAAAATAATTCATCTAAAATATTTCTATCTATCTATCTATATGTAAGTGTGTGCCGGTTGCTCTCTTGCAACCAGCGACGTGCCACCGATTTGAATATCGCCTCTGGTCCTCCCAATGCCGCCCGTAAAATAACAAAAACAGAAACAAACAAACAAAGAAACAAAAAAAAAAACATAAAATAAGGTGCCATGTACACTCACGTCCATTCATTTCTTCCTTCTCAGGAGACGACGTCACTGGCCGCATTTGGCAATGGCCTCACGTCCTCTGAGAATTGCCCTTGTCCGGGCAAACTGATAATCAAAGAGGACATCAGACGACACGGCCCGCACAACGCCGCAACAGAACTCCACGTGCCGACGCAATTTTTTCACTTGCGCCGCGGGAGGGAAATTGCACCACCGCAGCATGCCATCCAACTCCCCATTGGGGAATTCTGCGACCCTCTCCTCCAATAGGGCGGCGAGAGCGACGGGAATTTCAAAACGACCACCAGAAGTGTCGCGCAACCACAGCAGCAGCGAACCCGCGGCACTCGTCATTTCGTCACACAGCGTAGCACTTTTTGCGAGGAAAGACATCTCCAGGAGCGACAGGGCTGCCGTCAAAGCACCAGAGACGAGCTGTTCCACAGAATCGTCGCCATCTCTGTGGCCACCGACGGTACTCTTCACTTCGGGGCAAATGGCACCGGCCCAATTGCCCAAAAGCAATGCCATCACCCCTTTATTCACCCGCAACGCCTCCTCCAGCATTACACGCTGTACCGGCTCTCCCATTAAATGGGCAGCGCAGCAGTGATGACGCAAAAGACGCAGCCTTAGAATGCCGTGTGGGAGCCGCAATGCCGCGGCCACATCGACTCTCCGCTTTTCCAATTCTTCACTGGTCGCCTGCGCCGTAGTGATACATTCCAGCAGAAGTCGGTGGACACTGCGCTGCTTCTGTCCTCCCAACATTAAAAAAGTGGCCACGTCAAAGAGGACATCACACAGCACCTCCTGCAGCCCAGCCTTCAAAAGAATGGCTATGGACCTTGCACAATACAAATGGCATTCCTGCTTTTTTTCTTTTTGCAGTTGCAATATTTGGTTTCTCGCAGCGATTATCGCCGTATTATTGCATAGGCTGGAAAAAATTTCTTTCCGTAGAGCAATTAGGCGCCGCCGCCACTCGCGTACCAATGCTTCCGTGGAATTAACGCCGGAATTTTGTCGTCGAATCCCTCCAGTAAGGACCTCCGCATATGCTGGCTGCGGTTCCTTCTTCTCCAGCGCGCATTCAGATTCTGCAGAAAAATTGCCAGTAGCTTCCTTACTTCCCGCCGTGGTCACTTTCTCCTCTTCTTCTTGAGCCTCTGTGAATGCCGCTGACAAATTACGCTGCGGCAGTTCATAAGGAATTGTCTCCCTGTGAGTTTGCTTTGGCGGCAGTGGCGGTGGTTCCTTGCAACCGGAGACAACACGGTCCGGCGGAGTGCATACTGCTCCTTCTTTCGACGTTGCCAATGCAACATGCAGCGTCTCTTCTTCTCCTTCGTCAAAGGCTTCCTTCACGGGACTGTGGAGTGAAAAAAGCCCCGTGACACGCCCAAAAAATCCGGCGCCGACGTTGACGCCGCTCTCTGCAGGGGCCGAACAATTTAGCCGCCACACCACCGTCTGGGACATCTCAGCAGAAAGGCAGCTAACGGACGAGCGCCGCACAAATGAAAGCACATCAGCCCAAGTTGCCCCAGAAGTGGAGGCAAAGGCAATACCCATGACTTCACATGGTTTTGTGCCCGACGTTATTTTCCGAAGACGGACGACATGAACTTCACTCAATGGATGCGGACGGGCTGCGACGAGGATGCTGCACAGATACTTGCTGCCGACAGAGATCAGCTGAAAGTGCAGCGGCAAAAACAAAGGGCGGAGGTGAAGGGAAACAGCCTCCTCCTCCTTCACCATCTGTTGTTGCGTCGGTGCTTGTGACTCCGTCCGCACCACTTCACAGGCGCCAAGTTGTGACGCGTTCGGTGTCGTTAGTTGCAGCGCAGACGACGCCTCGTCTGCGGCAGGAGCCGACGACGGGGTCTTTTGTTCACATCTCTCCTTCACGGGAGTGCCTGAAGGGAGCGTGCACTGCCACATCCCGGAAAACGGGTATTTGATAAAGCCATCGCCTCTTGAGCGCATGCCGTTAGCAAAGATGAGCAGCCGTGGCATTACCGTCGGGAGTGATAGGGACGAAACAAAATCGCACGGACGCGCCTCAAAAAAAAAAAAAAAAAAAAGTAATACGGAAGGCCTGTCCGCTCGCTAGAAATAAATTCTGTTTTCTTTTCTTTTCTTTTCTTCGCAGCGGGTGGGTTGAGGGAACACACACACACACACACCAGGAGAAAGAGAGAAAAACAAAAAAAGAAAAGGGGACAAATGGAGAATGGAAACATCCGTCCGGTCCCTTCTTGTTTCCGCTGCTGCACCGAGGCGCAGCACACCCTCTGGCACAGCAGATGGAAACAAAGAGGTGGTAGAAAAAAAAAAAAAAAAAAAAAAACAAGGCTATTAGACAGAGGAGAGATAAAAAAAAAATCAACAACGGCAATAAAACAAAAGAGATCAACAGGAATGCGCAAAGGGACACAACGGCCTGCTCCATAATTTTCAGATATCATCACCACGGGGACCAAATCGCATTATTATTTCTTCTCCTTTTTTCCTAAGAAGACTCCATGACGAGCGCATGACGCAGCAGGAAGTCCAACAGCAGCTGCGGGTAGTATCGACGGAAGACACACAACGGCATAGTAAGCAACGTCTGATCATTTTCCCCATTGTTCTCCATAATAAAGTACCGCACGACAAGTTGTTCTTGCTTTCCTCGCACAGATGACTGTGTTGTATGTGCGGGCATGCTTTTAAAGTTACATTGACCAGAAAGGGTTTCCGCCTCTGCATGACCAGCAAGTGGATCGCAATTTTTGGCATTGTCATATACTTGACCGCTTCTTACGAGTGCAGCGGGTGCAATGCCATAAATCTCTATGCTTGACGCGTCCCGACACTTATCGATGCCTTTGCCCAACTCAAACTCCTGCGCTGCTGGCGTGCGACATGTTGAAATGGCACATGTATGCATGAAGCTCACCGCGTGCTGTTCCCGCCAGCATTTCTCCAAAAGAAGTGCAGGGCCGCACGAGGGATCATGTTCATTTTGGCCCTGCAGCCTTCTCTTTTTCGTCGGGTTCAGTCCATGCGATGTGGCATCTGCCAGGACACGCTCCCCGAGGGCGACAAGTGACACCAAACCCTTCCGCTCATCCCCGGCGCTGTTGTTGTTGTTGTTGCTGCTGCTGTGCACAACAATGCCGTGCAGCGGCGGTGTTAAATCGGGCGCGGGAGGAGTTGCATCTGACGCGTCTTCAAACGTTCCATCTCGTTTTGCCCACGACGCAATGCGGTGCAGCGCCTCTGTCTCTTCGCGTGCGTCAACCTCGCTGACCGGTCCGGCGCAACTCGCGGGGAGGTTGCAACGGGGTTCCCACGTGTCGCAGACGCCGTCCTCCCCCGACCACTGCACGCTGTACTCCACGGCACCGTCGTCGGGGTTGACGCGACGACCGCTGATGCCGCTCACATAGCCGTGACGCATAATTCTGCGGGTAACGGCCACCCCCACACACGTCCTGAAGTGCGGCGGATGAATTAGACACACACGCACCCCTCCTCCTCCTTTGTTTTTTTTTCTTCTCCCCCCCCCTCCCCCCACTCTCTCGGCTGCAATTAAAATTCACGCAATAAAAGAGAAAGTGGGGAAAAAAAAAGTAAGAGAAAAAGAGAGAAGTTGGAAGAAACAATAATAATAATAATAATAATAAATTGACAAACAACATATCCCCTCAAGAAAAGAAAACAACAACAACAACAACGAAAAGGAAGTAGCCAACCCACCCAAACAAAACAAAGAGAAGCCACGGCACCTCCACGCACCACCAAGAGCGTTAAGAGGAAGTGGAGAAAGAGTTCCGTTTTTTTTTTCTCGTCACGCACACGGCTCTCCTCGCAGCTTCCGCTAAATCAGTTCAACCGTGGCACCGAGCTTCTCAAAGAGCCCTTTGAGCTTTTCCGCGTCTTCCTTCCTCATGTTTGTCTGCACAAGCCCAGGGCACTTTTCAATGGCACTCTTTGCATCCGCAATCGAAAGGCTTGTGACGGAGCGGAGCTCCTTTATGAGCTTCACCTTAATGTCCGGCGTAAACTTCGCCAGCTTTACGTCATACGTCGCCTTCTCCACCTTTTTCTTCTCCGCCTTGGGAGCCTCCTCTTGTGCAGCCGCCCCCGGTGCCGCTGCCGCTGCCGCTGCTGCCGCTACGGCGTGAGCTGGCATCGTGACGCCACCACCACCGCCGCCGCCGAGACCGCGCAGGAGGGCCTTCTCGTAAAACTCGTCACTGTGGCCGAGTTTCTTGAAGATTAGGCGTTGCAGCTCGGAGAGCTCCTTCAATGTGAGCTGCGAGTACGCACTAGCCAACTCATCCAACTTGGGGTTGCTGTTGCTGGTCATCTTGGCGCAGCCGCGGGCCGCGGAAACACGGCCAAGGGTCGGAAAAAGAAAGGCAATGCGCCGCATATCTTCTTTTTTTCTACTTCTTTTTCTACTAGAAAAAAATCAAAATGAGGCAAACACACTACACACGCGGAGTCGATAAGAAAGGAAAAGAACAGCGCTTCGCTAATAGGAAAAACAAAAAACATTCAAATAGGGGCACATATATATATCTATGTCATTTACAGTGCGTATACACACATGTGTGTCTGTGTTTGTGTCTATTCGCTGCAAACACGTGGTCCCAAGTATGATGGCATGTAGATGTCGGGCATAATTCAATCTTCCCCATCCCTCCCTCCGTGTGTGTTTTTTTGTTTCGTTTTTCTTCGTTTTCTTTTTCCTTGGTTGCCTGCTGCCGCTGTTAGGCCTCAGTTCATGCCGCAAAATCAACGGAAGGGGCATAATAAGGCAGCAAAAAAAAAAAAAAGTAATCAAACGCACAAACGCACATAGAAAGGGACTAGAAAACACGCTGTCCCTTGCTAGCGGCATTCTGTTCCAGTTCCTCGCTCTGTGTTACGTAAATAGGCGGGGCAACATCCTGTTCTTTTAGCTCGTAGTACATGTGCGGACTCCAGCTCAGTAAGTGGGGATAAAAAACGTAATTTTTCCCACTTCGCTCACGATGCAACCGCCTGGAATAGCACCGCTCAATGCTCTCCTCCGACACAACAATCTGCGTGCCGTTCAACAGCCTCAGGTACTGTAGCGTTCGCAATACGTCCGCCTGAGAGAGATATGTAGCCTGAACGAGATATTCAAGTGTGGCACAGTGATTCTCCTCTATGGCGCGAGCGAGAGCAGAGACAATAACGTCGCCCCAGTAGCCCAAGTAGAGTTTTTCGCCCAGATCACTTAGCGGCTTTTCGGGGGACCCAATCCTTCCCTCCCGTCGCGACAGTTCATAGCTCAGCTCAATGAGAAACCGCCCAATACCGCGACTCTGGAACTGTGGCAGGACAAGAATGCAGGAGAGATTATACATCTCTGGTGACTGCTTCTCTTTGCTAAAATAGCCAAGCACCTCAAGTCCATGCGGCTGCACAGCACACAACACATAGAAGAGAAAAGGAGTCATATCATGATCCAGTGCCTTGTGTTCCAGGAACAACTTGGACAGTAACGCTAAGTGCTCGCAAAAAACGGGCTCAACCACTGCATCCATCTCCAGCACAACAAGTTGACGCACGGGATCGCGGTAAATCTCGTTCCCTGGCGGATGCCGTGGACACACAATCTGAAGGTGGCGCACCACGTCCTCGTGCGCCGTGAAGGGGTGGAGGCAAAAGGGACAGATGTGGAGCACAAACGAGGTGGGGACCACGGCTGTCTGAAATGCACTCTTTTTGTTTTCTTGGCGCAACTGCAACTCCATTTTTCCTGAAAAAAGCTCCGCATTCTGCTTCAATCCCTGCTGTATCTGGGGCCGAGCAAGGTGATATGGAGAGAAGTACCATGTAGCCACTTCGTAGGGCCCCATGCATATGGAGTGGATATTTTTTGGCCGGGAGAAAAAAGAACTGTCCTTCCGTGCCCGCGTTGTCGACACCTTGACGCAATTCTGCAGGTTGCTACGCTTGGCGGAGGAGGTCGGGGTGTTGGGGCCTCTTGAAACCTCGTCCTCCTTCCCAGCAACGAGTCGACTCTGACCCCGTGTTGTGATACCACCACCGCCCGACTTGTTTGTCTGCTGTTTGCTCGCCTGTCGCCCCTGCCGCCGCTCCTTCAGTTCGCTTGCGGGCAACCAACAGTCCATGCGGCTGTCCTGCTCAACGTAGTGCACATAGTACAGGTACTGGCCCGTCTCGGCATCCACCGCCACCTCCTGCACGATCGCGGCGTGGAAGGTCCCGTGCAGCGTTGCATATACCTTCTGCCGCGCCTCGAACACTGACATTCCCCTGGTCAATTTTTTTTTTTTTTTTTCATGCAACGGAAAAGCCAGGAAGGGTCCAAAATAAAAAATAACGGAGGAAGGTAAAAAAAAAAAAAAAGGGAAGATACAGAGAGTGAGAGATGCGAGCACAGGATTTACACGGACCCTCTTCCTCTTTTTACAAACACATATATATATATATATTGGTGTTGTTGTTTTCTGCGCCTTTCTTTCTTCTCTCCACCATCTCCTTCTCTCCACGTGCAACGTAAAAAATTAAAACATACGGAGAAACAAACATCGAACAGTACGTGTGTGCGTGCGTGGGTGTAGGGGAGGGGGAGGAGGATCACGTAGAGAAACAACAAAAACAACAACAAAGAATATACACAACAGGCATGTGTGGCACTTCACGAAAGGAAGACATCCACCGCCGGAGTCGCATGGAAAAACAACAACAAAAACAAACCCCTCTCCCTCCCACTTCTCCCGCAGGCCGCACGGGGCCACCGGCACCAAAATCGCCCCTCTTCCCCTCTTCCCCCAAACATCCCGCACCGCGTGCCGCTCATTTACATTAAATACGCGCGGGAATTATAAGCGAACCGCAGGAGGGGAGATAAAAAAAAAAAAAAACAATAATAATAAAACAACAACAACAACGAGCAAACAAAAACCCCAAGTGAAGGGCGGTAAATAAAAGAGGGAGGGACTTATTTGAAGCGGGGTCATGAAAAACAAACAAAAAAAAAAAAACCGACAGTCGCCGTATAAAACAACGGACGCACAATGACAGAGATAAACAACCAACCAACCAATACGCACACATACACACACACACAGGAAAAAAAAAAAAAAGGCAACAACAACGGAACAAGTCCACCACACCGTCTCTCTAATACAAAAAGACAACAACAACAACAACAAACCATGAAAAAACAACAAAAGAAATAAGAAAGCTTTTCAATCAGACATCCACAAGCACGCGAAACGCACGGAATAATAATAATAATAATAATAAATCAGCAAACTCAACAAAAACGGAAATGAGACTGTTACCGTCACCCTTCGCTTTTTTTTTTTTTCCTGTGGCTCCCTTCCCATCTACCCCTCTTTCCTCGCTGCGTGTGCGGGTGTATTTGCTTGGGGTCCCTTTTTTGTTGTTGTTGCCTCCTCTTCACGATCAGATATCATCTGCAAACAATTTGGGGAAGAGGGAGGAGGGAGGGAGGGGGCAGCAGCAGGAATAAACTTAAATACATGCATGCAACCACATTCAGAATAAAGTAAACATCGCGGATAAAGCCACATAAATCTCCACCACACCGGTCTCCTCCTCCCTGTTCTTTTTTCTTCTATGAAATAGAGGGAAAGATGTAGAAAGGGAGGGGCATTTAATTTCTCTTGCCATCTTGTTTCCTCAGCGCCAATAAAAACCTCGTCTGCTTGTCTCTCTCTCTCTCTCTCTCTCTCGCAGTTTCTTCTTTTTCATTGAGATGTTTCTTCCCAATAAACCACACCTAACGCTTCCTGAATGCCCTTGAGCCTTTACCTCTTCTTTTCCCAGCCTCATGTTTCCCTTCATTCCTCTTTTTTATTCTTTTATAATTTTCTACTTTCCCCCCTTGCTCTTATTTGTGTATGCTTCCTTCTGCCGGTGGCCATGCTCTTCGCCGCCACACCCAAACATCCTCCGTGATATATTGCTACCGCACTGTTTACAAGGGGAAATCCACTATCCGCTGCATGACTTCCAGAAACGTATCACAGTTTACTTTTGTGATGACGTTGCAATTGCGCCAACGACCCTTCTTTGCCATAGATTGCTCCGTACCATACCAATCAATGCAAGTCGCTCCGCGAGTTTCGCGTCCTTGCAACTCTACTGTCACGTATGTGAGAAAGCTGTCCTCCAGGCTCGTGGGGTCCAAGGCAACAAGCATCGCCACGGCATCCGGTATGACGCAGGTGACGTCCTGCGTGGCCTCAGCGTCGCCTGTGTCGGCCCTTGTCCCATCCTCGTCCGGCCGCGGTGAGGTCTCCAGGCGCTGAAAATTTTCTCATAAACATTGGGTCTTGTTTTGATTTACCGGCTGAGCCCCTCGACGTCTCGCGCCGGCTACCACTCATCATAAAGCGCCACGCATGG
>NW_001849542.1:91394-95046 GCF_000209065.1 Trypanosoma cruzi
CAAGTGGTCAGCGGCACGCGATAGAAGGGAATATCCCGTCCATACAGGTCGAGTAACTTTCCAAGATTTTCCATCCCCTGCTCAACATCCACGTTCCCCCAGACAGCCAGGATGGCCAGAATCTCTACTTCTGGATGCGTCATGGCGCTCATGATTCCAATGGCATCATCTCCTCCACAGTCTGTGTCGATAATGACCTTCCGTCGCACCATCACTGTTGGAAGGAGAAATTTACTACTAGCCTCAATACCCCCTTTTTGCTTCTTCCTTGATCTTCGCACCGCGTCCTCCACGCCCCTTGTTTACTTGCTCTTTTAGTATCCTTGGTGTGCACGTATGCCTGAATGCTTGCGCTTCACCTAAAGAGGGTTCCTTTTCTACTTTATCAAAAAACGGCAATGACCCACGCACACTGTGCAAGAGACAAAAGACAACACACATGCTTATATCCTCTCCATCACCCAATCCCACTCCTTCTCCCCCATTGACACAGGCGAACAAACAAAGAAGACATGTCCCCACCCAACTGTTCATCGGAAAAGGCTGGGAGATTCAAAGAGGGCACTTGCCAGCGCACACGACAAATCGGTATACATACATAAATACACACAAAAAACAAATGCCACTCATCCACGGATGCAAAAGAAAAAAACTGCTTCACGTCAGATTGCCATTTGTTAATGGGTCTCAGCAGTGAGGGGGGCGCATTCATCTCCATCTTCCCTGGGGAGGACAAATACGTGTTGCCAGACTCTCCCATGAGAACTCCAAAACAACAACAACAACAACCCTCGCTAGTTCGTTTTGCACCTGCGGTCTAAAATAACGCCCATCCCGAAAAGAAGTTCTTACGCATAGGGTAAATGCCTGGCATCCGGAGAAAGAGGAATATAATCAACGCCTTGTCTGGAACCGCACAAGACCCTCTCTCTCTAAAAGAACCCAGAAAAAAAAAAGAACAGAATAAGCCAAATTATATCCACCTTTTTGAAAGCATCAAAAAGAGCGCGTTCTAAACTCGGCATTACCCTGCAAGATGGCAGGCTGCTGCTCCTGTGACTCTTTTCATGCCCTTCTATCGCGCAGGCCCAATTAAAGCGCCACCCCATCGCTACTTCTTCAGGCCGTGTAGACGATAGTGTGTGTAGTAATTCTCCTTGGGATAATTCCCACCGTACCGCCACAGAAGGTACCCGTCCCTCTCTGGTGACGCATTTTGTGGAACTCCAGGACTCGCTGATGCACCTCGTCCTCTACCAACTCTACTTGCCTGGTAAGCCCGTAACATTTCCTGTATTTGCTCGTACGATGTCTTGCGGAATGTTGCCGGTTTTACCTTCGCTTCCTTGCGGACACACGTTGAAGGCACACGCCCTGGTTGCTCTTTCGGCTTCGTTCCAGCTCGGGCAGCGTCAAAAAACCTCGCCTTGGAGCGAGTATCTGCCCTCTCTATTCGAATCTTGGCTTCTTGAATGGCGCGTCGACATTGCTCAACACTTTGGGTTTCATCTGTAACGACAGCTTCATTGAACGGTGGAGATTGAATGAGTGTAAAGGCCGTGCTGTCGTCATTACGGAGTAGACCAACATCGTAACGACCCAAACAGTGCAGGCTCTTCGCGACAGAATTCATCATTGTGCCCACATCATAGTTACTCAAAAAGAACAGCTTGCAGATGGTGTCTCTTACCACATCGTCTAAATCCAGGTAATGGTCACCTGCAGCGCTTTTGAATTGCTGTATTGCGGCTTCCTCGAGACTACGTCGTGCTTCCTCATGAATGGCCTGTTGAGACGGAACACCGATCCCCGCCGGTAAGGATAAAGCTATTGATGTCCCCGTGAAAGGTGCCGCAACTGATAACTGAGGCACGGCACCAGACGGTACAGAGACCACTGGAGGAACACTACTTGCAGAAAGCGGCGTTGCTGTTGGTGGTACTGGCACTGCTGCTGTTGGTGGTGCTGGCACTGCTGCTGTTGGTGGTGCTGGCACTGCTGCTGTTGGTGGTACTGGCACTGCTGCTGTTGGTGGTGCTGGCACTGCTGCTGTTGGTGGTGCTGGCACTGCTGCTGTTGGTGGTGCTGGCACTGCTGCTGTTGGTGGTACTGGCACTGCTGCTGTTGGTGGTACTGGCACTGCTGCTGTTGGTGGTGCTGGCACTGCTGCTGTTGGTGGTACTGGCACTGCTGCTGTTGGTGGTGCTGGCACTGCTGCTGTTGGTGGTGCTGGCACTGCTGCTGTTGGTGGTGCTGGCACTGCTGCTGTTGGTGGTGCTGGCACTGCTGCTGTTGGTGGTGCTGGCACTGCTGCTGTTGGTGGTACTGGCACTGCTGCTGTTGGTGGTACTGGCACTGCTGCTGTTGGTGGTACTGGCACTGCTGCTGTTGGTGGTGCTGGCACTGCTGCTGTTGGTGGTGCTGGCACTGCTGCTGTTGGTGGTGCTGGCACTGCTGCTGTTGGTGGTGCTGGCACTGCTGCTGTTGGTGGTACTGGCACTGCTGCTGTTGGTGGTACTGGCACTGCTGCTGTTGGTGGTGCTGGCACTGCTGCTGTTGGTGGTGCTGGCACTGCTGCTGTTGGTGGTGCTGGCACTGCCACTGTTGGTGGTACTGGCACTGCTGCAACAGGTGGTGGTGGTATCGACATATGTGGGAGTGACTTTGTAAGGAATAAAGAAAAGGGAGGAAGAACAAAAACAGTCGCACGGCCCCACAAAAGTCCCGCGAAAAAACAAACAGGAGGGCATCTCTCTTCCTTCGGCGTCGATGCATTCTCCATGTATTGGAATAACTGCACATGACCACAGACACACGCACTGTTCTTATTCCCCCTATTCAGCTTTCAGTTGACCAGAATCATACGCCTTCTTTGTTTTGGGGTCACGGAGGATTTTGTAGGCATTAATGATTCTTTGCATTTTGTTCTTGACATCGTCGTCGTTGCGATGAGCGACATCGGGGTGGTGGTGCCGCGCGGCCTCACGGAACGCCTTCGCAATTTCTTTTGCCGTTGCGCTCAGCTCTCTTCCACTGAGACCCAGCAGCTGGTAGTATCCAAGCGGGTCGACGTTCTCCAGGTCTGTCCGTCGTCTGTTCTTCGGGTCAACTTGCCTCTTGCCTCGGGCCTCATCACGCGCAGCCTCTTCCTTCACCCGCTGCTCAAATGCCTCCTTTCTCCGTGCTCGCTGCCGCAACTCCTCGCGGTACTCGTACTCCGCACGCTCCTCGTCCTCGGGCGTCCAGCGATAGCCGTTCTGATCGGAAGAAAAATATAACATGCCGGTTGTCTTGAGTTCAGTCATTTGCCTCGCCTGATCTCTCAGAAAACGTAGTGTGAGCAGGTAGCGTCGCACGTACACGGATACCACCGCGGAGGCAATTGCGGCTGCCGTGGCAATACCGGGGCCCACAACAGGCGCCAACATGAGCAACGCAGTGGCTCCTGAGAGCGTTACGGCACTCATCTTTGCCCGTTGACTGAGGTGCAAGATGGGCCCAACTACTTTGCCTGTCGCACCGCACACGAACGATGGAACAGGCGTGGCGTTTGTCCCGGTTGAAACCGTAAACTTCATCATCGGTAAAAATACTGGCCGAATACTCACGCTCTCCTTGAAAACACTCGTGAGGGTGACGCAACTCCTCACGA
>NW_001849542.1:95146-122174 GCF_000209065.1 Trypanosoma cruzi
CCCCCCCCCCCCCCCCCCCCCCCCCCCTTTTTTTTTTTTTCTTTTGAGTCAGCTGTTAGAATAACTCCACATGTGCGCCGCCCTCAAGAGAAACGCACGGCGGGTTGCCCAAAATTAGCACGTCACTCGCGAACACCGCGCGTAACTTCTCCACAAGACGCGAAAGGAATGCGGCAAGTTTGCGTGATAGTGGCACAGCTGGATCCGGCCACCAGTACGTGCAGGCCACGCCAAACGTCTCCAAGAAGAGCGAAAAGCACAGTTCTCCGGGGGAAATCGATGGAATGCGTCTTTGCACGTCCTCTAACATTTTCAATACCTCGTCTATAGACATAAAACGTGTCTTTCGTTGGTAGCCAACGCTGCCGGACTCGCCATCCTGCTCCGGAAGAATAAAATCGCAGTCGGCAAACATCTTTATGTAAGTCGTATAAGAGAGACGCGCCATGAAACGTCCGCAGCCTTGCATTTTGTGAGACCGTCCCTTCAGACTCTCGTTTAACTGATGATTCATATAAAAAAAGAACACGCGAGCCAGATCGTGCTGAAAATAACTCATGACTCGCTGCGACTCTGGCTCGTAAAAGAGGAGCGTTATGGGCAAAATATGCTCCATGACAGGAAGCCGCAGTTCCGACAAAAAATGTTCCGTCGCCTCAATGATGCCACCCTTGTACCGTGCCACCGCAAGGCGCACGAGTATTTCAGTAAACTGGTTGGGCTTCAGAAAGCGTATTTCAATTTGCTCTTGCACGGCTTCCAGCATCTTCTCCCGCTTTTCATCCTTCCCAGCGACGCGCCAGATCGATGCAATTTGTGGAGAAACGACCGCGTCAAAGATTTGCATAGCCACCAATGGAGCTAATGGCTCAGCCGCCACTTGGGTTTCCTCGACGAAGCGCCAAAACTGCACCTCGCTCATTTTCCGAGCATCAACACCGGCGAAGTGGTAAAAGTGGGATGCGATGAGCCGCAAGTGCTTCCAGAGTACATTTTTGAGCGCCACTCGAACCAACGTCTTCCATCCTTGCGGATTTGGCATTTTGAACTTCGTTCGGAGGTCTTCCATGTTTTTTGCGTTGATGCTGGTAAATATAAGACCCGTGCTTGACGTCACAACATACACGGGCTGTCCTTTGCTTCTTTCCCGCATCATATGGGCGGCATCGTGAGCGATGGTCACACCACAGTGCTGCAGCTTGTTTTCCTGCACCACATTCCTCTGCAGTTCCGCTTCCCATTGCTCCAGTTCGCATCCCCACTCCATCACTTGTCGTCGCAGCGTTTCTTCATCATGAAAACTCGCGGCGCCGCCAAAACCATCATCAAACACACCGACACTATCAGAAGCACTATCCTTGCCACTCGCGGATTCACTCCTAGTAGGGGTGTTTATCGCGGCAGCAAAATTATTAGCGCCGGGTTCAGACCGCAACGCCACATCACTAACAATTTGTAAAGCCCTTTTTGTGTACATGACTCGCTTTTCTCTGATGTGGTACAAAAATATCTCTGCGACGGCTGCGGCAATTTTGTCCTCTCGCTTCTCGGAAAGATCCACCGGCTCCAAGGCGATGGCAAGCGGGGTGCTTGCGGCAAACTGACACACCCGATTCAACCTTTCTGTCTTGTTGACCTTCGACAACCACATCGGCGGCGGTGGGGGCTTTATTGTGGCCAACTGATCCCCCGAAAAGACATATTGCAGGAGAAGAAGATACGCCTCACCGTTTGCAAAGTCCGCCGCAAAGTTGGAAACCCGCAGGGGCTTTTTAGTCCTCTGCCTAAAATATATTTGGTTGCACCACTTCAGAAGAAATTTGTAGCCAGGCGGCAACGCCTCCTCATCCGCTGCCTTTGACTTAAACTCACTTATCGCCTCGTCAAGCCAGCCAGCCGTAATCTCCTCAACGCAAAGACGGGCATCAATCGCCCTCCGCAGTATGCACCGTTGCTGCTGTACAAGTGTCACCACTTCCCTAACACAATTCTTCATGCGATCCTGGTGTTCCTTCTCTCTGAGGACAAGGGTCTCTTTAAGCTCCTCCACGCTTCTCAACAACTCATCACGCTCTTCTATGAGATTCTGAATTTCGACTTGTCCCTGCTCATGACTGAGCTGCAACTTGTCGGATCGGAAGCACTGCATCTGAAACTGATTTTTGGCGCTCTCTAACTGAAATGCCGCCTGGTGCAACCGCTCCGTCAGATATTCCGTGCGGGAAGTCTCCACCGCGGTTTTCCATCGAAAAAAGGCCGCCTGAAGGCGCGAAGAACGTATATTTTTCTCGTGACGAATAATAACATTGCGTCGAAGCAAATCATCTGTACGGCGTCGCCTGGCTAACTCCCGCCATGCCGAAAAGGCCCTCCGTTTGATCGTGTTTCTCACATATTCAGCGAGTATAACCACAAGTCTTTTCCACTGCATGATCGCTGGAAATGTGCGCTGAATTTTTCGTGAAAGAGTCTCGATGGTTGCATTAATCGTCACGATATCCTGCACGTACATGGAGTGAGAGAAGTACGGGTTGTCGCGGAGAAGAGTCCGGTCATTCACGAGGGCTTGGATCGAAGGGGGTGCGTGGTCAAGTTTTTGCTCGTCGTAGTCCCGATATATTGCGGGAAAAAGGGCGTCCACGAGGGGCTCCATCAACCATTTTTTTGAAGAGCTGCTGCACATAAGCTTCATTACCCACGTTGCAGCTGCTGCTCGTGCCTGCGGGGTGACGCCATCCTGAAGTGCAATATCTCGCAGAAAGGTTTCGGCAAAAAGATCCGTCGATGTGAATTGCTGGTAACGCGCCACATGGTGCAGCAGCAGCTTGGCGTAGCGGTGTCGCTCAATCTTCCTGTCTGTGTCCACAACGGCCTCCTCATCAAAATTCAGCGAGGAAACAGAAGGGGGAACAAAAACAGCCGCCCCCGGCGCTGCAGCTGTGCCACCAGCCGCCCGACGTGAGGGTGCCAGCTCGGGCAGCGATATGGTCTGCCAGCACTTTGGTAACGGCATGGCTCACCGCTCCCCCGCGTTTCCACGCCTTGTGACGTTATGTGTACTCCCCTCTCGTTCTCTCTCTCCCTCTGTGTGTGTGTGTGTGTGTGTGGTTGGCTGCGTAAGGGGTCTTTTTTCTTTTTCACTCCTTCAGTTTTGTTTTCTTATCACTGCAATGCACGCAAAGAAAGACGATGAGAGATTCATATATATATATATAGAGAGAGAGAGAGTAACCAGATAGATAAGGAAGAAATCGTACACACAGTGATAAGTGGGAGAAGGATAAACTCATCGTTCATACCGCACGATGGGGTACAATCACGCAATAAAGTGGGAGCAAAGGTACCCTTCAAAAAAAAAAAATTTTTTTTTTTTTCCCCTTGTCCTGCCCCTTCCTAATGTACAAATAAAGAAAGGATAATTACAATAATGGGTAAAGAAAAACAACACAACACAACACAACAAACAAAAGGGGGAACTACAATAAGAAACACACAGCGCATTCCGTGAAATAGGTGAATGGGGAAATATACATACCGTTTTTGTAGAATATCTGGTGTATCCCCCATGCAAAGCCCAATCATTCCGCAAATTTCCCTTTCATGTCAGCTTCTCTTTTCTGCTGTTGCTTCTCCCGTTCATATGTGGCAAACGTGAGATCACAACTCAGCCGAAGTTTTGTTCGGTTGACCTTAATCTCTTGAATGCCTCGAATCAACTCAATGATACTTCCCTTGACCGCATCTTTGAGCGGCACGCCGTCATCCGTCACCGACGCGGGCGGCGACGGGGAGGAATTTGCAATTTCTGGTTTCCGAATGATAGAACATGTGTTCTCTATTCCATTTTTTTCATTCAATTTCTTTACATCTTCATTTTCAGGTAACTCCGGCTCCACGTCAGTCGTGGTTTGTTCTTGGCCCGGGCGGACTTCCTCCGTGAATAATTCATCCAGTTGCTCCTCCAAAACCGTGTCGGACAGCACACACTGCGAAGAGTTGACGGTTGAGCTGCTTTGTATTTGTTCGTCCAAAGCCACTGTCTTCAGCAATGTGCCTATTTTTGGAAGCGGTGGAGGCGTCAGCGATTTTTGCTTTTCCGTCGCGGGGTGGAATCCGTGCGGCGGACATGAAGCGGTGGACAAGACGGACTGCTCTGGTGAGAGTGACGGTGTCGTCATGCATGGGGCTGTCAATACCGACGGCGTCGTGGGACGCGAGCAGAAGCGACGTTCCCGCACTCTACGGAGAGCGGCCCTTAATTCCGGGAGCTCGTTGTCATCAATGTCCTTTCGCTTCAAAGACTTCAGGATGACTTGTTTCTTCTTCAACTCGGAGAGCGTCATGTCAATCACCGATGACTGTACGGAGAGGGATGCGTTTGCATCATGTCGACTTCGCGCTGCGGGAGCATCCGACTTTTTATTGGAATTCTTTCTCCCACGTCTTCTACCGCCGTGCAATAAGTTTCCACAATCTTTCCTCTCCTTCATCGCGTTGGCGGTTTCGAGTGCCATCGTCTTGAGAGTAAAAAGCCGCTTGAAGGCGTCCCCTGCCCTTGGGTAGGGGTTCTTGTCCGGATGCACCAAGAGTGTCCAGCGCTGGTAGGCCTTGTTGATGTCTGCAGGACCCGCATCGACACCAAAGAGGGCCTCATGGGTGACGGTGGGCTCTAAAAGTGCCTCCACGATGTCTGCGTACCGGTGTGGCTGGGGGACCGCGGAGGGATCCGCCAGAACTCTACATATACGTGCCATCTTCACGTACCTAGGATGCAATACCATCAGATTGCAGTAAAATGTGGCTGCCGCCTTCATGTCACCGCTGGTAAAGTAACTTTCAGCAACAGCCTCCATCGTTGCCCTTTTACTTTTCCCCTTCCTTTTTTTTTTTTCTCTCTCTCTCTCCTTCTCACGCCTACGCCACAGAAGACAGAGAAACAAGAAGCAACTTGCAAGCATGGCAGGGGTATCAATGAATTCGTGCCACCGTCTGCGCAAAACAACAACAAAAATGAAAAACAAAAAAAAAAGAATAAAGTAAAAGGAAGAAAAGGGCTTTGCACCGAATCTAAAAGAACTTTTCTGAATAACTTTGCGCCCGGTTTCTCTCTGTCTCTCTTGCGTGTGTGTGTGTGTGTGTGTGCCTCCATCGGTGCCTTTAAGGGAGTCTCGTCGCGTGGATGCACTCAGGGCAAATGACACGTGCAATCCCACCACGCCACTGTACGATGCCGCAGTTCTTTCCAAAATGCCCCACAGCGGCACTCACCACGTGCATGGGACTACACACTCCCGTGAGCAACAAGAACATTCGGATTGCTCTATCTTCTCCACCCCTCGCCATTTCCAACTGCACGGGCAACAAAAAAACAACAAGAACAATGTGACACGAGAGGAAAAAAAAAACAAACAAACCAGAAGTGGTAGCGATTAGAACCACTTCCTACTGCGGTCAAACTGTTTTCGCAGGGCGGCGGCATCCTGGGAGTCTTTCCCGTACCGCGTACCATCCTTCCGCATGACACCCACAACGATGAACGCGTGTGTGTTGGACGACTGTACCCCGTCGCCAAGACGAACCTCAAAGACGGGGTACTCGCACATGCTCTGCCACTCCGATGCCTCATCAGGCCGCTCGCGGTACTCGCACTTGTAAGTGATCTGGAGCCAGTCTTCCTGTGCCATTTGCCCCATGTAACAGTTCACCAACTGAAAGGAGTCCAGCTCAATTTGGTACGTGTTCTGGACCGCCTGCATCTTCAGGGACTTCCAGCTCTTCTTGGAAAACTCCTCATTCATACCTAATTTAATTTCCTTCCCAATACGACTCGCTTCCCCGTGTGTCGTGATACGCTGCAGCAGTTTCAGATCCTCCGGGTTAAGGGAATGCGATATTGTCTTTAACTGAACGAAAAGTTTCTTAAGGTCCTCCGGATTAAAGTCCGGACGACGCTCGACAAGTTTCCGCATCGTCATGAATCGCCGGAAGGCCTTGTTGAGACCTGTGATCGTCGTGTAGCGGATGGGGGTGATGTCAGGATTCATAATACAATCCATCGACGCAAAGCGCATCTGCTTGGACCACTGCTCCTTGTCAAAGTCGTAGTCGGTGCGCTTCTGCGACGCCGCTTGGTTCTCCGCCTCCCACCGCGTTTGAACGCTGCGGTTTATGTTGAGTAGTCGCCTCTGCGACACCAGCACTTCAGAACGCAGCGCCTCACCTCCGAGACGACTTCCCGCGCGCAGTCTGCAGAACATTGACTCGATTCCCCACTTTTTTTGTTGCTTTTCTTCCCAGGCCCTCGCGTACGCAGCCGGCAGCAAAAAAAAAAAAAGAAAGATGGGTGCAAACTAGCAAGCACCGCCACCCTGCAGCCAACGCAGAGAATACAAGTACGGCACAAAACACAAATCCACACAAAATGACATTTTTATACGCATGTATTTAATATGTAGACGCTCAAACATGCCAAGCGGCATCAGTTGGGTAAATTACTCGTTTTTATGGCCAAATAAATCATTCAAGCAACGAAAATTCTCAAGGCAGAAATACACACACACACACAAAAAAAAAAAAAAAAAGAAAACAAAAACAAAACCAGAAGCCTCTCAATAAAAATTTTTCCTACCCACCCTTTTAGAGTTGCGCACATGTTTTTTATTTTTATTTTTTACTTTTTCCCCGTCTTCGTTGTACTCACAAGTTGCATGCATCAAGAAAAGTAAACTACGAGTAAGAGGTACAGAGGGAAAAGAGAGGGAAAAACTGGTTGACTACTTTGTAAAAGGAAGCAAATCAACCAACAAACGGAGTTATAGACAACAAGGGTGTCCTCGGACTTCTAAAAAAGGTTATTGAGTCATTAGATGAGACAACGCAAACGGGTTTCCTTACAACGCGTACCCAACTTGGGAGCAGCGAGAGGCTTTCTTCGGTCACGGCCGTGTAGGACACATCCATCTCCTTAAGACTTGGCATGGCTGCCAGCGCACGGACGGAGTAAATGCAAAAACAGTCGCTGAGGCTCAAACTACATAGTGACGCACAGCGGGAGAGCCCCGCAATGCCTTCATCATCCACATTTGTTCCACAAAGGTCAAGAACTTGAAGTTTTGAAAGCACGCCCAGGACATTCACATTGTGAATATCCCAGCAGCGGGCCATGCTCAAATATTCCAGGTTGCCACAGCAGGAAAGACCCTCTACGCCGCCGTCACGGATCCCACACCACGAGGCATTCATCCACTCAAGCCTTTTTAGGCCTCCAAGTGGGTTGAGGGAAGTGACGAGGAAACACCCAGCGATGTCCAAGTGAACCAGTGCGGTGGCGGCGCCAATGGCGGAGATGGCACGATCTGTTATGCCCGAGTTACGCAGTTTGAGCACGCGGAGGCACCCCATGCTCTTCATAAAAGGAAGAGCACAAATAAAGTCACAGCCGGAGAGATCCACCTCCTCCAATAAGTGACAGGCAGTCAGTGCAAGAAGTCCGTCGTCTGTTACCCCCGTCCTAGACAAATCAAGGCTTTTGAGAGAATGAAGATGGCTCAACGCCTCCACCCGCGTGAGAGTGCGGCAGGAGCGTAGCCAGAGGTGTTCCAATGTGGGACACGAAGCAAGGGGGGACAACGTTTTATTGAGTAAAATAGCCTCTGGGATAAACAGAAAGCGAAGGCCACGCAGGTCCTTCACGTCCGTAAGGTCTTCTATAGAGCTACGATACGCAAAAAAGAGAGCTGCCAATTTACCGTCGTTGGCATCTGCCTGTCGCCGAATCCACCACAAAGTGTACTTGAGGTTTGACAGTTGCCCGCACCAGGCACCGCTGTGCGGCAGCCACAGCTCCCCTTCCAGCTGATTTTTACCGGTTTGGTGCATCACTGTGCTCCGGAGCAGTGTCTCACAAACGATGCGTTCGGCCACCTGCCGGGTGGTGGGTGAAGCTGCAAGGAAGGCTAGGGGATGTGAGAGCAGATATCCAGAGATGTCGTAAAGGGGCCCGTCAAAAGAACACCCGCGTGGGCGATGCTCCTTCCCATGCATATTTTCCCCCACCACGCCCCCTTTTTTCTATCGTTTTTTTTTTCCGTCAGTCTGGTGATGTCTCCTCCTCCGCAGTCGTCTTTCTGCGGAGAAATGCTGCCGCTGGTGGGAGACAGCAAGCACGGAAAGAAAAAAAGTTCTGACACTATCCCTAAAAAAAAAAAAAAAAAAAAAAAGGGAAAGGAATAACAGAATGGGTCCTAGGTCACACAGTGTTGCCAGGGAATACAAAGAAAACTTCCAACCGGCTTCTTCATGCGTCGTTAAAAGCGAGTGGCGCCAACAAGAGACAGGCAACAAACAACGCAGACACAATCCCACCTTTCGACAACTCGCCTCCTCTCATTTCTGTCGTGAGTGAGTAGAGAGCCCGACAGAATATAGGATCCACCCAACGAACCCTCACACCCTCACGTCAATAATCTTTCACGAGTTCAAAAAGCAGTTAAGTTATTGCCAGCAAAAGTAAGGCCTGTAATTCATACAGTCATATAGGCGGAGATCCCTCCGTATACACATATTTTCCTTCCGTTTGGTCCCTCCAAGTTCGTCTAAAGAACCCTAGCACGAGGACGCCACGCCGCTAAGCCATGCCAGCACATCGCCAAGCCCAAGCCCATTCCAAGAATCGACGGAAAACACCTGGATATTTTTGCAGTTATCTGCTGGGAGAAAAAACCACAACTCTTCCTCCGTCATGGCGTTCATTGCAAGGGCCTTGCTCAGCAGCACCATCGTCGGCCAGTTCCGACAAACCCCATCGGAACCTTTTAGTCGGCTGAGCATGACAGAGGCCAGAGGGAGCAGGTGAGGAGATAATGCATCCACGAAAAACATCAGAGCACAATTGGGACCGCCCTTGCCTTTTATGGAGTTCATAAATGACTGAATAAACTTCTCCCACACCGGTGCCATTTCTCCGCCCAACTCGCGAATTTCGACCGTGCAGGATAACGCCTTTGGCTGCGGTGCTTGAATGACAAGTGAATAAACTTCCTGTCCCTTCGTTGGGGCGTCATGGGTCGGACGGGTACGCAGAGTGCCATTTTCACACATGCAGGAGAGCTGACGCAGCAGGCTTGTTTTTCCCGAGGCCGGGGAGCCAAGCACGTACACGGTTAGCGGGCTTGGCATGACTCGCCCACACGCCACGCCTCCTCACACTAACAAAAAAAAAACCCTCCCCAACAAAGAAATCAACAAAAGAGGGGCTCAATAGGCTGCAATGGAAAAGAGACACAAGCAGACAGAGATAGGGGCCGATAAGTGTTTGCCAGCAGGAAAACCATCTTAAGCATTTCTCCCCCACCACTCACTTCGGCCCTCGTTCTCCAGCCACACAGCCATCCAGCTGCAGTCTCAGGGAGAAAACGAGAAGAGACAACAAAGGCAACAAGACACTAATTCTCATGTACGCATTTACATCTTCTCCACTATATTACATTATATATGTTTGTGTGGGTTATTGTGCCGCTGATTGGGCAAAAAACAATCCAATGGGAAAATATAATTGTTTTCGGCTTCATCTTTTAACCGCTTCCCCTCGCGCCGAAGTTCCATCACCCTCTGAGACACAGGAGAATGACCCACGACGGCAGCAAGTTTCTCGCTTGGAGCGCATCGCAGGGCTGAAAAGGACGGAAGTTTTTGGGATGGTTTTGAAAGACCATTCTTGACTGGCAAACAAATTGGCAACGCCTGTCTTGGGATTTCCCTATTTCCTTCCGTCCCGCTTAGCACATCATTTGGCTGCACACGGCCCATCTTTTTCCTCTCTGCGATAGCTCCTTTGCTGCAAAACATAACACGGCCTTTTTTGTCAATAGTAAAACAGGATCGTGATCGGTGACAACTTGGCGACTCGTTGTTCGGTATTTTCTTCATAGCGATGCGGGACGCATTGTCGTAGTGAACTCCCACACGACCTGCCTTCCACATGCTTGGGCGGAGGTTATGCACCTGCAGGGCGAGGGTTGATAGCACCTGGGTATGTAGCTCAATCATTTCACCTACATCATCATTGGGAGAGCACAGGTCCTGGAGCTCGTTCTTCCATGACGGCAGGTTGCCATTTTGCGGCCGTGAATAATTCCGCATGTCTTGCAAAGCCTCTTCCTGGGCCTTATTAGCATTGCGCGTCGCACTGCGAGAGGAGGGCGAGACATTTAATTGATTCATCGCTGCTTCCAAAACCACGGGCTCAATGTCATTTCCGGCGCCATTTTCCGAGAGACTCTCCAACATGGCGCGACGCGTTAGGCTAACGATGAGAGCACCTGTCGCGGCAAACACGCCGGACTTCAATGGCATTCCCGCAACACACTCGGCAAATGCCACAGGATAGCCACAAGGAATTCTAATTCTGTCCGTTTTCCCATTATTCAATGCTTCCTCGGCAGGAGTCTTCTGCGTAAAATACACGGTGCCTACCAAGATCACGATGGCTTCTTGTGGTCGCCTCCAAGGGGGCAGTATATATTCATCACCGCGAACGAAGCGTAATTCCGCCCGTTTTGCAAGCGCCATAATCTTGGATCTGGGAAGTAATGAGAATATCGCAACCTTTCTCAGCATCTCATCGTCTACATGAAAATGTATCGTCCTCAGAGCAATTGCCGCACATTTTCCCCACTCCCTTTCGCTCACCATTTCCGAGAACGCCTTCCGTCCAACGCTCCATAATTGAGAAAAGGTGACAGCCACGGCTGCCGTATGCCCTTCTCCACGACCACGGGGCATTTCAGACGGCGCAAAGCTCTGTAATCCAACGGCGCTACCACAAGAGAGAATTATTTCTTTTTGTTGACCCCGCTTGAACCCCACACGCACATCCCCGGACTGAATGAAACTAATGTTTTCCGCGTCAAAAATGTCGGCACAGATTAATTCATTGGCGCACACTACCATAGGGGAGAGAAGGACCCAAATGATACTCAGTGTTGTGGCATCGAGGCCCCGCAAAACTCGATTTTTAAACAGGGCGAGTTTCAACAAAGGTTTCTCGTCTCTTCTCAACATTTGCTTCTTCACAATTTCTTTCGCTGCGGATACAGAGGCCTCGCGTGGCACACCCCATTTTCTCTGTATTTTTTGAACGGTGCGGAAACTCACAGCAAAACCTGTGACGTCGCTTTCACAGCGCATGGTTCTATGATAAGTCGCGCCTAGAAAAAGACGCTCTCCCGCAGCAAACTGGCCAGCGCTGAAGGTGTCGAGAGTTTGGTCAAACTCGACGTGCGGAGAAACAGAGGAGTGCTCTGCGGACCCAACCGTCTCCATGGAGGCCACACCCTCCTCCTCCTTATTCGAAGGCCGCCTTGTCCCACTTTTCTCACGCCTGTTCGGCACCTCCGAGAGTTTTCCCGATGCGATCCAAAACAACGACGACACGCTACACGGCTCCCCGCCATACAGGATCGTCTCCCCTTTAAGGTGGACTTCCCACAACATCCGCCGGCGTAGATCGGACAGGGCCTCTAAAGGCCACTTAGCAAACAAAGAACACGACCGCAATTTCTTTGCGTCCAATTTTGGAACTGCTTGTATCACTCTCCGCTTACGTAACCGTCTTCTTACCACATGCAGCTTGAAGCGTAGGCGGGTCCTCACCATACGGCTAAGGGGCATTGCTCCATTTCTTTCTTTAGTTTTCCGTTGTTGTGTTACTGTTTATAATGAGAAAGCAATGAAACAAGCAAATAATAATATCAATAATAGTGGTAATAGTAAATGCAAACAATCCCCAGCAAGTTAAAGGGGTTCCACTGTCCGTTACAGGGATGAGAATGGATGCATGAAATGACATGGGCAGGAGTAACAAATCATCAGGTGAGCAATGGTGAGATGAGGGGGAAGCTCACAAAAGAATACCAACAACGAGAACAACAAGAAAGCAAAACACCCTACAAAACTTATAGGTAGATAACCCTTACCCCCCCACCTATTCAGTACGGCAGCAGAGTTCCCCTCTCCTCGCCGTCACTCTCTAAAGCCTGCACTTCTGGACAGTGAGAGCAAGGTTTCATTCAAGCGTCTCATCCATTTGTCTCCCCTCTCTTCGCGTCAAAGTTGCATCTCCCTGGTAAGCCGCTGATCAAAGCCAATGAACATTTCACAAAAAGGGGCTACGGCATCGTCCCAATTTTTCGGGTACCCACAGACACCCACAAAAAAAAAAAAAAAAAAAAAAAACAAGGGGCTCTTAATTTGTATCATAACCTTCTACTTTCTTAAGCGCCACCAGAGCTCCCACAGCGCCGCTTTATTAAGGAGCTCTGCTTTTGTCTTGACCAGTGTTTCCCGCAAGAAACGGTCCATTTCCTTTCGTTCGTCAAACGCTCATGCCTCAACGTTTCTAGAAGCCCAGCTCGACTTCATAAACAACAAACGTCTGAAGTTCTTGGGTCAGGCAAATGCTCTTCTCCCGCTCCAGAGTGGCCTGCGGCGGCATTGGCTTTACATCCAGCAACGTCATTGTTCCCATGCTTCAGTCTTCAAATGGCACCGTCCATGTACACCTGCAGCTGATCATCATGTTCGGTCTGCAACTTGGCTTCCGTAAATGCAAAAAAAAAAAAAAAAAAAAAAAAAAAACAGCAGCAAAAATACTATGTATAGTTAACCAAAACAAAACACACACACAAAAAAAAAAAAAGGAGAGAGAGAGAGAGAGATTCTTGCATGCATGACAGAGGTCAGTCCAATGAAAGGCAAGAAGGCGTACCGAAAACCCTAACATTATCATTGGAAAAAAACACGAAGAGCAAATATGAAGCGCATATTTATTTATTTGCGTTTATTTTCTCCGTTCACGTGTTAATTATACAGTAAAACAAACACAACACCAATATAAGATTATGGGAGGAAACCGTGCCAAAATGACACACAAACACATCTTAAAAGAATAAAAAACAACAACCAAATATATGCAGTTATTAAGACCATGATTCACTTCTCACCGTGTCGCCATGACGGAATACCTTGGATACCGCCGGTGCACCACCCTCCAGGTAACTCTTCTTAAGGGAACGCCATAAAAAGCGCCTTCCTTCATCTTCTTCGGTGTCAACGCAATCCAGCAGCTCTTCAGGAGGTACCGCACGTGATGCTTCCTCATTCATAATACATCTGAATAGTGCCAGTTTCCTTATCTGCGTTTTGAGGACAATTGTATCCTCGAACTCCGAGGCAAGACGGTAAACAATGACTGCTCGTGTTTGATTCCTTCTGTATGCTCGTGCGATGGCCTGCGACTCCACTTGAGGGTTCCACCAACTGTCCCACAGGATAACGTGGTTTGCGGCAGTGAAGTCAAGGCCATACGCGCCAATTTGAGTTGATAAGAGAAGGCAAGTAATTTTCTCATCCTCTCTAAATTTCTCTATTGTTCGTCTTCGACGTTCATGACAGTCCCTTCCGCGGATGGTGGAGGAGACGATGTCAAATGAAGTCAATGTTCGCGAGATAAAGTCTTGTGATCCGACGTATTGAGAGAAGATGATGGCCTTCTCCTTTTTTTCACGAATTGAATGCAATATTGAAATGAGAACAGTCATCTTCCCACTTAGGCCCACAAACTCCGTTAGGAAACCAGAGTTCACCAGCGATAAACACTCATCAATCAGTCCAATGTCATCTTCGGTCAGTGAATATAGCTGCGATGCATACTCCTGCGACTCAAGCTCTTCCTCCGCCTCAGGCGTCAACTTATGATTTCCATTAAGCGATTTATAGACTCCGGATATAAATCCCAAAAAACAAAGCGGATGTGTGGAGAGGTGATATGGACGGTGCTCAGATGCCTTTATGCTTGTCAGCCCATCGATCCCTTCCATCCCAAAATGATCCTCAAGCATTTTCCTTTGAATGCTGGAAAATCCACAAATAATAATATAGTCATTAAGTGGTGGAAGGTCTGTCTTCATGACGCTAAAAACATAGGAACACATCCACTCTTGAATATAACGTTGCGCAGACACGGCTGCGGCAAGTGCCGAATCATCTCCATTAATGTAACGATTGATAGTCCCCGCAAGATCCGTAAACACACGTGGGGGTAGAACAGAATGAACGTCGCTGTTTATCCAGCCGATGAGTCGGTATAATTCCTCCGCATTGTTCTGCACAGGCGTTCCAGAGAGTATCACACGCGCCGTGCACCGCAGTCCCTCCAACCAGTCCTTCAATTTGCTTCCCTTGGAGGACACACGGTGACCCTCATCGACAATAATAAGACTTGGACGAAATCCGGTGAGTTTTTTCAGGACCGTCCGGATGTACTCGGGGTTGATGACAAACACATGACTGGTTCTGGGCAACTCCCCATTGAGCTGTTGTTTATATCGCTTGAGTGCGATTTCAAAGGAAACGGAGTCCGTCCCATCGGAGACGACAAAATGTGAAAAAACAAGGCCGTACTTTTCCCACTTTTGCTTTTCTCCTGTCCAATGAGTAAGAACAATCTTCGGTGCCAAAATAAGTACATCCCGTGGATTTTGGTCATACATATGCGAATAGCACAGTGCCAGGGAAAGCAACGTTTTTCCCAATCCCATCGTCAGCGCAATTACACACCCGTTGCCTTTGCTAAGTCGATCCACAACAAATCCAAGAGCGGCTTGTTGAACGGGGGAGAGAACCTCCAGCAATCTTCCAGGAAGGTATATGGGAGGAAGATTTGGGTCCGTGGCATTTAGGTTTATAACACTCTGGCGACTCCTATCCAGAAGACGTTGCTTCAACATCTGCTTCTGAAGCCATCGGCGTCGTTCCATCTCGCATATTTGAGACATGAGGCCATTTCGCAGGTAGCAGACAACGCTCACCCGCTTCCAGCAATAATCAAAGTTGTGGACCTCGGTGTTCCCGTGTTCCAGGGAAGTATCAAAGAACAAAACATCCCCTGTTTCAAGACGAAATGCCTTCCCCAACTTTTTAATCGCCAAATGGCACCCTTCAAAGACCCCGTCTATCACGCAGAGAGCGGCCAGTCCACTGCGGAAGTCACCCCGATCCGTGTGAACGGCAGTTCGAAAATTTCGATTAACCGTCATTGTGCTAAAAACCGTATTAAACAATTGATAATGGTGCGGTATAGCAATGCGTTGAAGTTTGTAATGCGTCGGGGCACACTCGCTGTAAAGTTTATTTAGTGCCACAAGAAATGGCTCGCAGGAGTCGACTACAGAACTCCAATTTTTTCGTGTAAACTCTGTCTCACGGCACTTGCGCTGTGTGGGATTATTCAAGTAGTCATAGTAGCCCACAATACCCGTTTCCGGGTTCGTTTTCCCTCCATTGACGGCTTTGCGCAGATTTTTGGTCGTCGCAGCTTCTTCAATGGCAATAGCGGCCCGCTGACAGAGTTCCTTCTTAATTCCACCTCGGAGATAAATGGCATGCACCCGTTCCCCAGAATCATCATAGAATATACCGCTCTCCGTTACCACGTCAAAGTCCTTTTCAGAGAGGTACTCCACCACTGTATCCGTCGCGTTGTCAACAACCTCCTCTCCGGTTAGATCCTCGTCTGCCACGTCGTTCTCATCGACGCTCCGTTCACTGCTGCTGATGCTGCTGCCGCCCCGGCCATTTCCAAAAGAATCTGAATTGAAAAGCACGCCTCTGTTGCTTTCGTCCATTTCTCGTCGTTCCTCCTCCTCCTCGAGAATCCAAGGCTTGACGTAAAGGCTGCCAGATTGAAACATGCTGCGCAGCTTGCCGCAAACATCTTGAACAGGGTTAATATGAAGAAGTGGTGCGACGCCGTAGGCCCCGTGGTACTCTTCCTCTGAAGCAGAAACAAGCTCTGAGCAGAGGTGAACTATACGCAGCACATAGTCGGCCGGGTTATACAGTTGTCGGCAGGGCATCCGCAGAAGAGGGTCCTGCATTAAGAAATTATGGTTATTTATTTTATGACGCACGGCCAACCTCTCTTCGTGCGTTTGAGCTTTACAATACTCTGCGCAAAAGTCGAAGAGTTCGGTACCACTGATTGGAACAGGGGGAAGAATAGTGATTCCACCATGAGGAATGCTTGCCAGTTTCATTCCATGTCTTTTTACCTCATCGACGACGGTGTCCAGCTCTCCCAAAAACGAGGACGGGGCAATTATGGCTGGCTCCCCTGTGGAGCAAACGGTTTGTAATACCGACTGCAGGGTCGCAACGCTTACATGGGAAGGGACAGGCATAATAAAAGAAAAAAAAACCCTTCACAATAAAAAAAAGAAAAAAAAAAAAAATAACATCTACACTTCTCATGTAGATAAATGAGGGACCAATATATAGTGGAGGGAAGAGAGGGGAAAAAGGCCCTCAACAATTACACACATATATTTATATATTTTCATTTTTTTCTTTTTTCTTTTCCTTGGGAAAAACAAAACAAAACGACAACAAATAAAATTACCAATACGATTTTTTTCCTTCCGCCTGATATTCCCAGATCTGATTGATCGGCCTCGCCCCCTTTCCATTCCTCGGCGCAACTCCAGACGTGTGCGTCAAAAGCTGTGAATAAACAACCGCGGAAAATCAGTCCCGCGCCCCGCCACACACACACAAATGTAAAAAAGACGGCGGTAGCACATTATTTCTTTGCAGAGGGCCTGAACTCCTCGTCTTCACCCATGCGAAATTTAAATGAGGTGGAGAAATCTGGTTTCTTAACGTCGCCAAAAATATCACGTTCCAGACGCAGCATGGACTGCTTTGCGTGTGCATCGGTGCCGTCAGAAAAGACAAATGAGAATTGGTCCACATTTTCCATTTCAACTGGATGCTTCTCTTCCTCCTGTTCCCGTTGCTGTTGCTGCTGTTGCAAAATGACCTTTTTCTTTTTCTCCTCAATACCTTCGGCACCGGCCACGTAGACATTGATGGCACGAGAAGAGCCCTCATTTTTCTTGAGCTTCTTCTCCGGTTCAGTAAAAAGAGTTGACACCATCTGCTTGAACATTTGCCACAGGGCGGAGCCAAATTGAAAAAAAAACAAAATCCCCATGAAATTCACAACGATAAATGAAAACACACGCCCTTTATATTCATTCCAAAGGGTAAAGACTTGTTTGGCGTACCCGCCGTTCTTATTATTGCCATCAAAGCCCAAGGTGCGGAAAGCTGAAGTAGAGGACTCTACGCGGCTCCTTATTTCTACCCAAGAGTTTGACATCGCGGAGGATACTTTTCTGCCGGAAGGGTGATCCCTCACATAGTTCATTCCTTGACGTGCGTACCTATGCACCGTTGGGTGCTTTGAGAGTCGCAGCAGCATCTGCTTCGTTAACTGATTCCACCAAGCCATGATCTTGATCTACGAATAACAACAAGGAAAAAGAAATAAAATAAAATAAATCACGGCTCGCCCAAACATATTTCTTGTTTCTTTTTCCATGAAATTCAGACGGAAATACACAAGAGAAAAATAAGAAACACAAAATGGAATAAACCCCCACATACAACAACAAAAATAAATAAATATGAATACATGCAACGACAACAGACAAACAAAACAAAAGTAATTACACCCTGTACTATGAATTTAACACTAATGTGTCATAATATGAATATAGTCATTGAACAGAGTACGAAAGTTGCTCGTAGCAAGGGCTATTTGAAGCCGATAATGTTCCCTTGCCTCCTCACTTGAACGATCAATAAGCAAAACAGTTCTTAGCCAGCCAATGTCCTCAATCTTCTGTAGTTCTGGTATGCCTGTCGAAAGCATTAGCATAAAGTGAGTCATCAGCGTACCACCAAAACGTCTTACAACGTTGAAGGCATGACATGCCAGATCCACAAAATACAAATAAATAGGACTACTTTGTCCTCCCAACATATAGACGTACATTGGTGTAAAAATAAAAGGCGCGGTTTCCCTTTTAATACCAAATTTCGTCTTAAAGTTTCCCAAGAAATGACCAAAATCAATATGAAAAAGGGTTCCGTCCTGGCGAAGCATAATATTATCATTGTGACGATCACCGATACCCAAAACATATGTTGCTACAGTATATCCGGCAACGCTGCAGATAAAATTCCAGAGACATCTTTCCACTTCGTCTCTTTCCCGGTTAAACTGCCTTAGCCAATTCATGAGCGGTTCCTCACGGAAGGCAGCTTGTGCACCACCATATTTGCGAGTTATGTTTGCAACAGTATCACTGTTAAGAACAACCTCAATCATTCCGACTCCCTCTCCAGTAGTAATGCACCCATAAGGAATGATGTGGAGGTATAACCCACAAGACTTCCAAAGGGAATCCATCAATTCAAGAAGTTGAAGAGTAAACAAATCTTGTCGCAAATCATCCCCTGCCTTAAAAATCACGTAAAAAGGATCACCTTCTTCTTGATAGTTTCTAAATACAAGCCAAAGAGGAAATTTTTTTGAATCCATTACTTTGCACTTACCAATATCGAGACCGCTACACTCCATTGCCGGGTTTATGGGGAGGGTAAAGCGGCGTGGCAAACGCAAGCCTTGAAGATGCTCTCGAAGACAGTCAATGCGATCCTTTTTCGGCGCATCTTTAACACGCATCGCACATTCAAACAATTGATCAGCTAAATACAATTGACGCAAATAAACTTTTCTTTCTGGCATGCGACGGATCAATTCTTCCAATAGAAGTCCATAGCGTTCAGAAACGGATGTATTCTCCATCTCTGAAACCAGGTACCAAAAAACATAATGGCCGATCATATGCGGCGATTGTAATGACCTTCTCAACAAAAATCTAAATAAAGCGGAATCATGATAGGGTTCATGCTTAAGAACTTGTACCAATTGTAAAACACACCCTTTGAGTTCGTAATCTGTCATACCGTTCAGATACTTTACAGCATGCTCTCGAACAACGATATCCGCATATCGTATATCTAGTAATTCAAGCGCATCCATCGGTTGAAGAGGAGCCCATTGTGGTAAAATAGTATGAGCCTCATATACAGCATAAGGCCGAAGCCAATTAACAGCAAGAAGAAACTTTGCAAGTGCTCTCGGGCGCAAAATGAGTTCTCCTCGATGTTTCCAGAGAAGCACCTTATCAATTGTTGTAAGTTCAGTCAGTGGGTCACTTGCAAGGATTCGCTTTAACTGTCTTAACTGTTCAATTTTGCTTTCTCTCAAATTTCCAACAAGGCAAAGATCACTATCAAGAAGTTGCTGTTCCCAGTCACGCCTTTTGGAATCTGGAGGTGCAACGTTCGGGATCACCACGGGTTTATTAAAACTGGGAAAGATCAAAGAAAACCCCATATCATTTTTATTGGAATTCTTTGGGATAGGACACATTGGGTTTGCCTTTTTCTTTGTGCTCCAAAGACGCATATCTAGCTTTCCTGTCTGCATACAAGCCATATAGTCAAATACTTGGACAGAAGCATACCCTAAAAAGAATACGGGGCTCAGATGACATTCCTCCATCTTTTTTACACCAATACGCTCTTCTGCTTTTTGAACAATTTCTTCGGCGCTGAGAGAATTCACACTACAAAAGCGTTCCCCACAGGTGGCCAACAGACTAATACACAATTTGATTTCTCGAGGGGCATTAGAAACTAGCATATCAAATGTCAGTTTCGTTTCCTTTCCCCAATTAACAGAGGAAGAAGTAGTAAGCTCATTCGACGCAACCAAATCATTACACACTGTCCACTTAGTCATCTGAGGTCGACAAACCAATTTGGCACCATGGTAAACTTCTACAAGCAATGCAAGATACAATAAATCGCCTTCGCGAACACCTTCTTCCTTTGCTCTCTCTGAAGTAAAGACAAGATTACAGAGATTCTCTCCAATTTTGACTACCAATTTACCTTCAATATCCCAAACACTAATTCCTGTGGAGATGTCATCGGGAGATTCACTTTTATAAAAAACATGGTGATTTTCATCACTGGTTTTGCTGAAGTACGAGTACGAAGGCACAAATATAGGGTCAGTTAGAAGTGTCTTCTCATGCGGCTCAACAACCACATTTACCTCCCGCTGCTGTGTCACACTGTCCCTTATGTAGCAAAAATTAATCAATATTTCATCCCCATAAACGTATTCCTTTCGTCCCTGTATTTTGAAAACGTACATGATTCCTTGGCTTTTACTTTTGTCAAAATTTGTAATCAAAAACAGGCGTTCCATTGTGATCAGTATTGCATCTGAAGCCTTCATGTCAAACGGAAATCCCCGCAATGTGGAACAGGTACAACCAACAAGATCTATGTACCAGATACGAAGCAAAACCGTACCCAAGCTCCCGTTACTCATCCCTCTTGAACTCAACTCGGTCAGCATTTCAAGCTGTGCTTTTTCGAGAGAAGGCAGGGAAAAGCGATATGGCAAAGTACGCATAGCCCGAGAAGAGGAGATGAAAGAGTTCTCCTTTTGAAACTCATGCCATTCATACTCAAACGAGGCACGAATCTTCTTTCTGAACTCCTTGGCCTCAAGACTGCTACTCTGGCCATATAAACCAGTGCCCACAATGTATTCTATAATAGCCTCAAGTTCACCTTCAGTCTCAATTTCGTTTTCCTGAAAGATAAGAGATTGGAGAATAGTAGAAAGCTGTGTTACATTCCGTTTACATTTTTCGCTCCTCTCAAAGAGTCGCTCAAACCCTTCAGAGTTTTTGGAACCATAAATATCTTCCGCCTCCAGCTCTTCCCTAAAATCGACTTTCAAACCCTCAAACAATTCGCTGGGGGAAGACATCTAAAAGACACATCAGAAAAAAAAAAAAAAAAAAAAGATCAAATGCTTTAAAAAAAGCTCAAACAAAAAACATCACTCAAACAAGAAAGAATCGTTTGTCTCAAATAGGGTATATTTATATACTAAAGTACAAGAATAAGACTAAATAATAATTAGTTACTTCCATGGAACCAGACTGCGATCAATAAGATGCGGACCACAGTGTCGCAGCAGCGGAAGAAGGGGGGGACAAGTTATCCCGTAAGGCGGATAACGAAACTGGGGATTTCTTTTATTTTTCGTTTCTTTCCCAGCAGTACAAAGATACATATCCTTACTAACATAAGAAAGAGCAATGGCATCACTGTATGGTAGAGCAAGCCGATACGGTTCCAGATCCCTCACAAAGGGAGCTGCGTCCTCAAATGCAAGCCCTATATAAAAAAAATTTTCCGCTGGATAACGTAAGGCCTGTCTATGATATTTCAAAAAACGCTCTTTTTTGTGTTTCCATCCAACAACGATGATCGATTCAGGAAAATGACCCGTTATTTCGTAAAAACGTGCGATACTAAACAACAAATTTTCCAATGAGTCCCGAGCAAATTCTTCAGTAAAGATTCGGCTTTCAAGAGCATTCCTAATCTGAACACTGGAATTGAAGAGACCAAATAAATTGGTTTCCTCAGCCACAAGATAATAACTTAGAGCTTCGCTACGGGGCCCCGCACCAACTTTGGTCTGACCTCCCGAAAAAATCAATATAGAGGAATCAAATCTCTCTTTCAAAATCTGTAATGCTCGTCGAATATGAGATGCAAGACAAAAAGGTAAATTTACACCATCACGAAGCTGATGATTCTCGAATTCCCACAAACTTTGTTTCTGCCAATCGTAAGCGTTCAAAGATCTTAGGACACCATGACAAGGAATCATAATAAGCGTGTCTGTATGACTATACATGGGGTTAAAATATGAGGGCTTATGCGGAATCTGATTCATCACTTCGCTCTCGCTGTCGTCGTACCACATTTTAGCAAAACATATTACATATATCAGAGCTATGAGTGAAGGTAAAAAACGACTTTTGTGTAAACGGATTTTCATTTTTATCCCCACCTAATCCAGAATAAATAAATAATAAAATAAAATAAATAAATAAATAGAAGTATATATAACAGTTTACACAGCAGTTTTCTTTTTTTTTTTTTTACTACATTTTGACCAGAAGCCGAAAAAAAGAAGCTTAAAAATAACAACAACAAATTATATAAAGGTTTTATGATCTCTGACGTTTTCGTTTTGTTATGGCCTCCATGACGGCATTTGTTATTAAATCGTAATTCGAATTATGTAGAACATCAAATGGCCCAATTCCCACATCAATGGACAATTTCACGGAAGCTTCAATGGTTTTTGCAAATATTGGGAGCCGGGCAAAGTTCATTACCTTAATGCAGTTTGCCACACGCGCGACACTTCGTCTCACGTCAACATCTGTTTGCTCGTTAAAATACAAGGAATTGTCTGTTCCCCCCCTCTGTGCCACGTTTGGGTTCACCCAAACCATTCCATTAGTCCCAAGAATAATACCCACCGGCAAAATAACAAGTTTCAAAAAATGATGTTTCGCGCGCCTTACCAAGGCAGGAGAGACCAACACAAGCATTCCAAAACCAGTGAGTTTTCCATATTTTTCACCACATCGAGTATGAAGAGAAACTACACCATCGGAAGAAATGCGTTGCACTTCAGCAACGACTATTTCGTCTTGATCAAATATGTGTCTCATAGTGAGTTCATCATTTCTTCCCCTCCTTCTGAGTATACCACCAGGCTCAGTTGCGTTCGAAAGCAGCATCACCGCGTCTTGATAGGCAGAAATATCAATACGCCACCGATTGCCACTGACCTCTTTTACTCGACCAATAACAATGTCCCCTATTTCAGGATGATATCGCGTAGATATCCCTTTGACTGAAACTACACGATCCGTTACCTCTATCAAACCATTAATGGCAGCAATGATTTCACCACCGCCTTCCTGTGCAGCAGCAACTTCATTTGGTCGATTGCCCTCGTAGGTACTGTATCCCCTAAGAAACACAACACCTTCAGGTTCTAAAAGCTTGGAATCACCCAAAGAACCGCATATGGAATCCCCAACAATACAAGTTGTGAGGTTCATGGCGAAATTCAAGCTGCAAGGCAAAAGACAAAAGTAAAGAAGCAAAAAAAAAAAAAACGAGTATTCCACCACCGGCATCATCACAAACACATCTCAAAGAACAAAACGGAGTTCAACATTAAAACAAAACAAAAACAGCAGAACAAAAACAAAAAAACAAAACAACAACAAAGAGCCAGCCCCAAAAACAAGCACAAGCCACCCAAAAAAATGACGCAGGCAAAATTAAAGTTTATAACAAAAGTAGAATAAACGAAATTAACAATAAAAGTTAATATACACATACCTCCAAATCAGCACCAGAGCCCCGACGTACCATCGACAACGCAATCCGCCACACAACCGGGACGCGCTGCCCAATACAGGAAGAATAAAAACATACCCACACCCACATTTGAGGATTTCCAAATAACTGGCCGCATGCTCGCGCGCGGCCACGGTAATCGACGCGGGCGTTCGCGGTTTCGGGGGCGGGGAGGCGGCCGCCTTGATTCCCTTGGGGCGCGGGTGGCTGCGTATGGTCGAGGACGGGCAGGGAAGAATGGCGCGGCGAAGCGCGGCTTCTCGGGCGTTGGCGATGTCGCTGGTGAGTTGCGGCTTTCCCGTCAATTCCCGTTGCTGTTTGCGGCATTTCCTGTGGCTGTTTTTTGTGTGTGTGTAATATTTTTCTCCTATTGTTTGTCAGAAGGGCGACATGCATGGAACATACTTTTTTGTGGTGCTCCAGCATATCACCCCGCGTCGCGAGCTTTGCTGTTAGTTTTTGATGTTAACACTTTCGCACACAAAGCACCTGCGTGAAGGCCACCGTATGTTTAAACCAAGTACCGAATGAAGTGCCAGAGGGACGTCATCCGACTCTCCGCAGAATGAGAATGGCTTGAAATGACAATAACACTGCCTCTTGTGCGCGGACAAAACGTTTTGGCGGGGCAAGGGCAATTGTTTACACGTTTTTTCCCCTATAATGCGTTGTCATTTTTTTTCTTGTCGATAATATTATTTTTGACTAATAACGTGCCATCTATACCCAAGAAAAAAAATTCACAAAAACACCCACGCAAAAAGGAATACATAAACAGTGGTTGGTTCAGCGTATTATAAAGAATTTATATAACCACTGGAGGAATGCTGTATGGCGGTGAGGAATAGAAAGATTCAATTGAGCAATAGAATAAGCGAATTGGATTGAGCACCAGAAGTTTTTCTTGTCTCAGTAGTCTATTTGTGCTTTTTATTTTTTGTTCATGCCACTGGAAGGCATGAGATGCCAAATGCATTGTTGAGTACACCACATATTTTGCGGCGTTGGGGAATAAGAAACGAGTTTCTGACTTGGCGTGCCATGTTTGCTATGCCTATTTTTCGATTCTTTTAATACTGTTTGAATTTACTGTAAGTTGTCAACGGATAAAAATGAAAAGTTTTTTCTCACAATAAACTTTAAATGAATTAATGGAAGTCGATTTTACCGCCATGTTATGCTGTAAATTACTTTTTGACTTAACAATTTCATTTTTGGACACAATATATATGTGAATGATACTGTGGTGTATTTAAATGATGCTGACAAACCATTCCCATGAATATCAGGCTAGCGTTTTGCACGGTAGAGAGGCGTAACGGCTTTTATATAGGAGAAAAAGCTTGTCACATGCTAAAGTTTTTTCCAGGATCTTTTTAATCTTTTAATTTTTTAATTTTTTAAGAATTAAAAGCGCTGTCAATAACGGAAAAAGATGACCGCCGAACAAATAAATACTGCACTGAGGGTTAATAAAGCGAAAGAACAATACAACGATGCCTGTCCAAAGAAATTATTCTTGCTTTCCCATTTCTTGAATTTTTTTTTTTTTTTTGTGAAGGGAAGGCCGCCGTGTTTTTCTTAATTTTCTTTTTTTTTGTGCTTGACCACTGTTCACTGGAAGCTTGTGAAGAGAATGTTCACGGGGCAGGCGGACTATCTAATTTAACATATTTATCTTGATAAAAATAGTCTATCGCTGTACGTCATTTCTTCTATTTATTTCTGTTTGGCTGAGATTGAGGGATTCAAGGAACCAACAGCGTCTAGAAGATTTGTAATTATTTTTATTTTTATTTTTGCCATCCACCCTCTTTCATTCCGACCTCGCGGCGGAGTCTTGTGGCTAGAGGAAGCTAAAGCATTCCGCTTTTTAAGGAATAATATCTCCAATTCTAACAGATTACACCGTGTCTTGAGAGAGGTTATCGGAATATATACTTGGGATAAACATCGAGGGTATGACGAGGCCACTGCCTTTCCATTGTCCCCTTCTTGTTTCCGTTCTATTTATATAGACAAGCTCAGGATTCAGCCAGCAGCACAGGCAAATATTCAACGTAATTAAACAGGCGTTACCTTCACACGGAAATATCAATCACGAGTCAAAATTCAAGCGTCAAGGTGAAAAGAATGCCCCGATTGCTCCTTTACGTGCTTGTTTTGTTTTTCCTTTTGAATTTTTGCCCCAATGTGCCTGCTCATGCCCTGGCACCCGAATCGAGTCGAATTGAGCTGTTTAAGCGTAGGAATTCGACGGTGCCGTTTGAAGACAAGGGCAAAGTCACCGAGCGGGTTGTCCACTCGTTCCGCCTTCCCGCCCTTGTTAATGTGGACGGGGTGATGGTTGCCATTGCAGACGCTCGCTACACGACATCCAATGACAACTCCTTTATTGATACGGTAGTGAAGTACAGCGTGGACGATGGGGAGACGTGGGAGACTCAAATCGCCATCAAGAACAGTCGTGTATCGTCTGTTTCTCGTGTGGTGGATCCCACAGTGATTGTGAAGGGCAACAAGCTTTACGTCCTGGTTGGAAGCTACAATAAATCGAAAAACTACTGGACTTGGCAGCCTGATGGAAGCGACTGGGATATTCTGCTTGCCGTTGGTGAGGTTACGAAGTCCACTGCAGACGGCAAGACAACTGCGAATATCACATGGGGGAGTCCCGTGTCACTGAAGGAATTTTTCCCGGCATACATGGAAGGAATACCTACAAAGCAATTTCTCGGCGGTGCAGGTGTTGCCACTGTGGCGTCCAATGGGAATCTTGTGTACCCTGTGCAGGTTACGGACATGAAAAAACAAATTTTTTCCAAGATCTTTTATTCGGCAGATGAGGGCAAGACGTGGAATTTCTCAGAGGGTAGGAGCGATTTTGGCTGCTCCGAACCTGTGGTTCTTGAGTGGAAAAATAAATTCATCGTAAACACCCGGGTTGACCGGGCGCGCCGTCTGGTGTACAATTCCGGTGACATGGAGAGACCGTGGGTGGAGGCTGTCGGCACGCTCTCGCGTGTGTGGGGCCCCTCACCAAAATCGGACCAGCCCGGCAGTCAGAGCAGCTTCACTGCCGTGACCATCGAAGGAATGCGTGTGATGCTCTTCACACACCCGCTGAATTTTAAGGGAAAGTGGCTGCGCGACCGACTGAACCTCTGGCTGACGGATAACCAGCGCATTTATAACGTTGGGCAAGTATCCATTGGTGATGAAAATTCCGCCTACAGCTCCGTCTTGTACAAGGATGATAAGCTGTACTGTTTGCATGAGATCAACACTAACGAGGTGTACAGCCTTGTTTTTGCGCGCCTGGTTGGCGAGCTAATGATTATTAAATCCGTGCTGCAGTCCTGGAAGAATTGGGACAGCCACCTGTCCAGCATTTGCACCCCTGCTGATCCCGCCACTTTGTCGTCAGAGCGTGTTTGTGGTCCCGCTGTCACTACGGTTGGTCTTGCTGGCTTTTTGTCCGACAATGCCACCCAAAACGTATGGGAGGATGCGTACCGCTGCGTCAACGCAAGCACGGCAAATGCGGAGAAGGTTCCGAACGGCTTTAAGTTTGCGGGGGTTGGCGGAGGAGCACTTTGGCCGGTGAGCCAGCAGGGGCAGAATCAACGGTATCACTTTGCAAACTACGAGTTTACGCTGGTGGCGTCGGTGACGATTCACGAGGTTCCGAGGGACGCGACTCCTTTGCTGGGTGTGAGCCTGGACTCTTCTGGCGGCGAAAAGCTCCTGGGGCTCTCGTACGAAGAGAAGCACCAATGGCAGCCGATATACGGAT